>NC_061120.1:49986805-50266996 GCF_002878395.1 Capsicum annuum
TTAAATGCAAAAACTATAACATATAATTACCCAATACCAAATAAGATATTAAAAATAAGACAAATTCAAGGATATAATTATTTTAGCAAATTTGACTGTAAATCAGGATTCTACCACCGCCGTCTTTAAAAGAAGGGTTTTGGGTGAACTTTAGGAATCCATGTCATCCTCAAAAAGGGATGTGGAGACCAAAGCAATGACAAAAAATTATGTGTGTAGTTTGCTAATTTTTTTCTATCTTAGACATAAGGGTGAATGTGAGGTTGACTGTGCCATGGGTATCATCCTAGAAATAAGGATGCCTAGATTGAGGTTGTGGTTACCAATTGTTGAACACACCTATTAGGTATTTAAAAGAATTAATGGATGAAAGTTTGGTGTTTTGTTGAAAGACTAGCATCAAAATCTATAACCGAGCCTACTCATATTTGATTTACTAAAATGATGTTGATGATCAAAACCTGCATGTCACTTACTTAGTAGTGTATAATTCCAAGATACGTGCTTAATTGTTAACACTCTAATTTTTCATAGCCCTGAATTTAGTATAGAAAACCCTAAAAAGAAATACTAGTGTAGGATCCCATCTCCCCCATTTTATTTTTTTGTACCATTGGTTTGAATTTAACTTGTATCTATCATTTTAAATTAATTTGTTCTCCACTCACATTGTTTTTCGTGGATTCGACCCCAACTCTAAAGTTGGGTAAATATATTTATGACGACCGCCTTGCACTTAAATTGACGTTTAAGTTGAGCCTTATCAAAAATAGCGCCATTGTTGGGGAACAATTTAGCGTATTAAGTTAGTTTGGAATACTAGTTTACTTTCTTGAATTCAAGCTTGTATATACGTGTTTGTGATTTTCTTTGTAGGTAGATTTTATTCTATTTCTACTTTTTTCTATGGCATCTTCTACCAAACATGAGTTAGATAGTTGGAAGTGCTATCTTGACAACCCATGTTCATATTGTGATGGATTATACTTTAGGAGAGATTGTAAATATGATCCTCAGAGAGAGGAAGAATCACCATCTCGATTCGATAGGGGGTACAGTTGTCCTTTGTATGGTAGTCGAAATGGATATTAAGAGGATTGTCCAAAGGCCCCCTATTATATTAATTGAATTGCTAGTTCTTCTTATATGATTAATAGGTCTTCTGATGAGAAGAAGGATGAACAACACACCAAGTCCAATAGCTGTGACCTAAGGCTACTATCCATTTTTGATCGGTCGGATACAACGGGGGAGAATCTACAACACATATATCAAGAATGGACTAGTTTCAAAAAGGAGGTAATGGGCAAAGAATAAAAGCTTGAAATAATCCCTACTATGACCATTCCCTAAGAGGAGGTATATCAAGAAGATAACCCAAGCTATGATGATGAGCTTGGTAGTGAAGACTCCTTGGTGGTTCCCAATAATCCAACTTATATGAGGAAGAAGAATCCAAAATAAAAGAAATTAGATTAGAGTCAAGATAAGAATCAAAGAAAATCTCTTATAATGACTCTAGTTTATTTCGAGGTGAAGATGCTTCGGAGGAGGCTAACCCAAAATTAGGTGTTAGACCTCATTCAACCCACTTTTTAACATTATGCTTAGAGGATGTAATGAGGAAACATCCTTTAGAACAAATAGAGGATTATGGGAAGGCGAAGTCCAACTCTTATATTTTGGAGTTGACATTCCAAGGGAGCACATAAAACCCCATCTATAAAAGGCCAAGGAGTTTAATTTTTGATTTAAAAGGAATGACCTATTGATGTATACCCCTTTACCCATGGAGCCAATCTAGAAGATTGATGTAAAGTTGGATAAAAGGTTCAAGTCTTCAAAGTGGAAAGATCGAGTCTTGCTCACCATTCCCTCATATTTTAAAAGTTTTATCTTGGAAAATTTAAATCTTCTATCCCTCTGTTGCTCATTGTATATTGAACAAAAGCTGGGACAGAGATTCAAATTTTCTAAGTAGAAACATAAAAGAAAGGAATGGAGGCATCATGCTACGACATTAAACTAAGATATCGATGGTAGGCAACCCATCATGCCATGAAAAATGGCACATATCTTTTTAATTATGTATGCTAGGGTGGATTTTGGTTTTTACTTTTGTGCATGCATAATCCATAGAATGGGGTGCTACGAGGTATTTTGATTGAATTTGAGAAAGAAACATATGAAATTGACATGTTTGAACTAAGCAGGAAATGCAGGAACTAAGGTTGTCCGGTCTCAGTTACCGCAACCACAGTCCGTGCCACCGTGATCGTGGAGGCCACATGATCGTGGTTGTGAAACTATGACCATGATCGTAGTCTAATCAATTTAAAAACCGTTCAAATGCCATTTCCCTCACACATTTCTTCTAATTTTTCTCTCAAAATACTCTCAAATTTGTGGTTTTACATTTCATCTTCAAATACCAACTCATCTTGTGCATTCACTAATTCGATAAGTTTTCTCAATTCCCTTGGTTTGTTATAATCGCATGCTTTGAACCCATAGTGTAGAAAACATCCTAAATTTATGTTTTCAATTGCTAAATACATGTTTAGTTGAAATTTTTGTTGTGGTTAGTTGTTGTAGTTGGTGTAAACACGATTGAGGAAGTCTCCAGTACCTGAAATAGAGCCTTAAACTGCTTAAACTGTAGTGTACACCATGTTTTTGATTAAATGCCCCTATGAATTCCTTTGCATTTGAGGCTATGACCATACACTCTAGGCTTTAATTTAATATTTATAATATTGTTATGCATAGTTAGAATGAGGGATTGGGGGGTTAAAATGGAATTTAGATGCAACGTGAAGAAACTGGAAATTTTGGTCTCAGGTACCACGATCATGGTCTTGATGACCATGATCGCATAACCGCATTCGCGGTTAAAACCCCACAATCTCCATACCTGAGGGCAATTTATGGAAGGCATTAAAATTTCTGCCCACCCTTTTCTACTCCCGAAACCTTCTATAACACCACCGCATGAGATTGTCTATGTGTCCTAGCATGTCTTTACTAATGTTGGCCTAAGTTGTATTTCTTATAGCTTCTAAGTCACTAAAAATTGGGAGATTTTGATGACACCCGATTCATGGCCGCAGAATTACAACAACAATACCTTACAGACTTCCACAGAACAAAGCTACTCCCTGAAATAGGGTGGAAGATAAGTTCCTAGGTTTCCATACCAGGCTCACTGCAACCAAGTGGACGTGTTTTGCCCATAAACCCTGCATAGCTAATGAACAATGGGTGCATGAGTTCTATTCAAACCTTTGCATAGTTTCACTTGTAAACCCAGTAATAAAAATTTAGGGTAAGTAGGTAAACTTTAGAGTAAAGTAGATTAATTTAATATATGGGCTCCCAAATACTGACATAGGGGAGTTTTATGACAAGGGATGGGAGCCAGGGACTTGGATGGCTGATATCTTTTGCCTTTGAAAAGAAGACCGCTGGTCCACCACCAAGTGAGATATTTTGACGAAGGACTTTGAGGCTAAAGCCAGGATGTGGCTGAACATCATCTGTAGCAGAGTCTCACCATACACTCACATGACTATTGTCACAGACATAAGAGCTCGGATGGTATCTTGCATCTTAGCTTGTATTTCTCTAAATGTGGGAAAGATTGCTCTCTCTGAGAGGCGGTGTTTTAAGACCAATGGAGGTACTCATATTTTTCTTCCTTTTCTTATCACTGAGTTATGCCTGCCTGCTAACTGGCTGGGTTTCTAACAAACCTCTTATCCAGCTTACCTGAGAACCTCCTCGAGTACCCTGGAAACAACCCTTATGACCTTGAGAACCATCTCTAGCTAAGGGAGTAATTTCTCTAATAGAGGGAACACTCTGATTTAAACCAATAATTGCCCCATGACTAGGGAAATCTCGTGAATAATGACCATTATCTACAACTATATGATATCACCTCAGTTGAACCAAAACCAACAGATCTGGATGACCTAAAATTACCACCACATCTAGAATGACCAGAAGATGAACCACTTTCTTGACCAAGGTAATCACTAGCACTAGACTAATATCCATCACTAAACTGAAGCATTGCCTTAAAAAGTCAACTACGCTGAATCTGTGGCTTATAGAATAGACTTTGATGATATCTACCTTGAAAATGATTACCTCTAAGCCAAAAACTAATATGGTTCTCACTGAAACTGGCCTATTATCTAGGCCTCTTATTACAACCCCCACAAGCCTTATAATGCATATCCTAAGCTGTGTATGATCAAAAACCTCAGGAAAGACCTACCCACAACAACCATAGTATGAGTAGACAAAAAGGGAAAGTCTCAACCCTCTCAAAAATAAACAAACTTTTTGATACTCAGTATCAAGAATAGAAGTTGCATGCCTAGGAAACTCTATGGAAACAAGCCTCCTACTCTACAATAGTATGGAGCCCTGCTTAGAGAACTTATCCATCAAGCAATCCCTAAGGATGTAAGTCATGTACTTATCCAAGATTATCTTGGAGAACTATGTCCATGTCAAAAGAGAAGATCCAACTAGTATAGAATCCATGTCGAGTTTCCAAGTCCAACTAAAATATTGTGTAATCCACACCACGAGTCTCAACAAGGCTAAAATTACGAAGCCTCCTCATAAGATATCAAAAACTCATATGCATCCTCGCTCGGAGCACCAGAAAACTTAAGAGGAGTCAATCTCAAGAATCTAACAAACATCTTCTGCTCCTCAATAGATATAGAAGGTTGGCTACCACTGGCTGAGCAACCTCCAGTAAAGGAGGGACCTAAACTTTGGGAGTTGAAACTATGACTACGCCACTTCCTCTGTACCATTCTGATTTGTAAACTCTGCACTGATTAGTGGTGAATTTACCACTCATTTACATCCTAAATTCTTGCACACTACTATAATTTAAAGGTATAAATGAGATAAGTTTGTTAGTTGAGTGCAATAATTTCTATATTATGAAGGTATACAGGTCATGAGAAAGAAATATATGGATTTGAGCTGAAAAGGAACAAAAAAGATAAGAAAGGTGAACTACTGGAAGACCTACACAAGACTAGGCTCAGTTATGAAGATTGAGGTATAAGTATTGCGATCGCGAACAATCAACTTTGGTCAGCCTCAGTGATTACAAGGCTCTAACGACGTTTGCAGTAGCTGCGATTTCAGACATTATGCAACGATTATGGCTTGGTCGGTTTATGCCCAGGGGAAATTATTTCATTTATACACATCCGACCCCAAATCCCTTATAATGCTAAAACTCTTTCCCATTTAGTATCTTACACTTAGAAAAATTGAATTTTTGATACTTTGTAACACTACTAAGTGGGGAAACTTTCATGTTTGAATTTCCAATATTAATTTTTGTGAAATTGAAGTGTAAATTGAAGAATCATCTTGTTTTCCATTATCACGGATTCTTTGAATAAACCTTATGGTATATTTATTCCTCTATACTTCATGAGTAGAAAAATTTTCTTGTCTTGGCATTATGTTGAAATAAGGTTCAAGTGTGTGGGCTATTATGTATGTTGTAGATTCTAGGTTGTTAATGATGGGTTTCACTATTTCTTGCTTAAATTATTTGGATTTTGTGGGTGAAACCCACAAATGCCCTTAATAAAGTTGTGGGTGAAAACCCCAAGTTCTTAAAAACCCACATCATCCTTAAAAGAAGGATGTAGGTAAGCTTTTGGAACCCATATCATCCTTGAAAGAGGGATATGGGTGACAAGGAAATAGTGGATAATAAGAGATCTAGTTTACGATCTTTTTACTATCTCAGAAATAAAGGTGAGTAGAGAGTTAACTATGTCTTAGGTATCTATCTAGAAATAGGGATACTCAATTGAGGTATTAGGTATTTTTAATTGACACACTCATGAGGTACCCAAAAGTGTCAATGAGTGATAGTCTTGATGTTTTTTTTTGACAAATTAGCCTCTTGAACCTTCAACCTAGCCTACTATATTGTTAATGACTAGAATTTGAACCCAATCATCATACACCAATACATAACTTACCCTTAAGTAGACATAATCCCAAGATCCTTCTCATATTGAATTTTTAATCCACGTTCCTAACCAGCCCCCCATTCTATATTGTATATTTTACTTTATTTACATTATGGGTACCTTTTTAGTAACTATTAACACCCATAGGACTAGAAAACTAATTCCACTACTCGAGGATTTGACCTCAACGCAAGTTGATCTATTGAAAATGATCATACTCTACCAAATTCAATTGTATAGATAAGCATGATAAAGTTGGAACCATTATCGGTGAGTGAAATTTAGTTTTCACTTGCGTGGTGTTGAGTGCTACTTTGGGTATACCGGTAGTGGTGTATATTTGTTTTGGTGGTTGTTTTTGTTTTCTTTTAGGTGATCTTAATAGTATCCATGGAGCCATGAGTGACAATGCAATGTCCCAACCATGAGCTCTTAGAGAAGCTGCTTTTCTAAATCTTCTATCGGGCTTTAGATCCACTCAACAAAACTGTGGTAGACAATGCGGTATGGGGTTCGCTTGTGAAGTTAACTTTCATGTGACTATAATCTTTCTTGAGTAAGTTACCAAGAAATATTGAGGGTGGCATACTCGTGATGCTGAGGTACCAAAAGTATCTCCTACTGCCTTCTTTTTTGATAAAAAACAAAGAAAGAGAGATGAAGAGTGAGAAGAAATCATGCCAAAAATGATGATGCAATTGGAGATTCAAACTTAGTATATGAGGGGTGCACCCATAAAAATAGTGAATTTCGTGACAACTAATCCCTATGGTGTTGAAAAATCCAAGAGGCTTGATTAATATCCTTAGTATTTTACTAATTATTCGGGGGGTTCCTGCCCGACCTATCAAAGGCAAGGTGGGAACCAAGGTTGGATGAATTATGATTGTGACCATGATTGGAGGTATAAAGAATGAGAATATGATCATTATGAGCCCCCTCATGACAGGGCAAAGAACAAAGAGGAAAACCCTCTTGACCCTAACAAATAAAAAATTGAAGATGTCTTGGGAAGAATCTTAATGAAACTTTAGGGAACATACAAGATGATCCGTGAGTTAAAATACAATTCTTTACAAATAAACCAAATGGTTGTGTCCCACTCTGCTTCAATTAAACAATTGGAAACACAAATTGGGCAAATTTCCTCTCAACTAAATGCTAGGAAAAAGAGGGGAGTCTTTCTAGTGACACCATTATGAACCCAAAAATAATGCTCAAGTGTTGGAAATAGTCATTAGGAGTGCCAAAACTCTTGGTGATCATTTATAGCAAGTCAAGGGAGAAAGTATGGGTGAAAAAGAGCCAAATATTTAGCAAATAAATGTGTAGAAGAAGCTTGTGGATGAGTCAAAGGAAGGAAATCTAAACACTCAAGGAGGGGAGGAAAAAGAACCAATTATGATTGATGAAAAGTAGATGAAAATAATGAGCCATGAAGAAATGTATTGCCAACCATGAAAATCCCTTCTCTATTTGCATAAAGTCTTAAGAGAAAATAGGATAATGACAAGATCAAAGAATTCATGGCTAATCTTAGCAACCTTTCTTTTAATATCCCATTACTTGAGGCTATCCAAGAGATTCCAGGGTATGGTAAGATTATAATGAAATTTATGTCAAAGAAGAATCTTGTTGAAGGTGACAACATTAAAGTCACCCATGGGTGTAGTGCTATCATGAGTAGCGCAATTGCGGATAAGAAGAAGGACCTCGGGGCCTTTATAATTCCATGCACCATCAGGACACATAAGTTTAAAAAAGCTTTATGTGACCTTGGCGTGAAAATTAATCTCTTTCCTTTTTAATATATAGGAGGCTTGGCTTAGGCACCCCGAATACAACATCGATGAGGCTTTTTAGGGTAGACAGGTCTATCAAGAGACTGGTCGGGATTTTGTTTGATGTGTTAGTAAATACGGATAGGTTCATCCTTCCGGTGAAATTTTTGGTGATAGATTGTGAGATACACCAAGAGGTTCCTATTACTCTTGGTCAACCTTTCCTTTCTACTGGAAGAGACATAGTCGATTTGGAGCTTAGACAAATGAGGTTTAGAGTCCATAATGGTGAAGTGTCCTTTTGGGTTGGAAAAATAGAGAAGCAAACCATGAAGGTTAAAGTGGTGTCGATAATGGATATTGTATAAGAGGGAGTGAAGTATGGGTCCCTTGAGTATCCAACTAGAAAAAGATAAAAGACGTCATGCCACAATGGTAACTAAGGCGCTATATGGGAGGCAACCCATAAATTCCATGAAAGTGAATTGTATCTATTTATTTTAATTTAGTAGTGTAGATTTTAATATTTTCATTGATTAATCCATGCATTTTTTGAACTATGGAGTGTTTTGAGTGAGTTTGAGAAAAGGAATGTGAGAAATTTTTGCATGTTAGACTGAACATGGGTGTGCAGAGGACAAAAATTTGGCCTCACATACTGTGATCGTGGGCCCCATGGATTCGTAATCGATGTCGGTGCTTATTCGTGATTACAGATGTCAAACCGCAATTTTGGTCAAGAAAGTTTAAATGAACATCCAACTTCCCATCTGCTTACACTCCTCTCTGAATCTCTCTCAATTTGTACGCATTCCTTATCACATTTTGGGTATCCAAAAGTATTTTAGCATACATCTTGCATCATTACTCTAGTAAGTTCTTTGAATTCGTGCTTAAATTATTGTAGGTAGGCCATAGAATGCATGAACTTGTAAAGGCTGAAAATTATGCTTTTCATTGCAAAATCCTTGTTAAATTGTACTTGTCTAGTTGTTCGCTGTTGTGAGTTGTGTGCACGCATGTGGGGAAGTCCTGAGTACCCAAATTGTGTTCAAAATTGAGAGAAATTTAGTGTGCACATCATGTGTTCAATCAAATACCCAAACGAACTCATAACTAGTTATTTTCACATTCTCAGGGCATGATCAAGTTTTTAGGAACCTTGTTCAATCTTCTTGATAAATTTCCATTTTAGAACATGATTTGGCCCTAAAATTAGTATTTTGAACTATTGAAAATCTGGCCCAGTCTACCCTCAAATAGCACAATCGCAGTCATTAGAATGCGATCGCAACTTAATGGTCCACGATTGCCATATCTGAGGCTAAATTTCATCCTAGGCAAAAAATCCTATGCTTCTAATTCTAGACAAAAAACCAACAAGTAAACATCCCATGAGCTTTATTGGACAACCTAGCATAGTTTATGTTGTTGTCTTCATCTCATGTTTTTAGTTGACATCATGGAAGACTACGATCAAGTTTATTTCATGGTCCATTGAGTTCCAAAATCTGTACTATGGTGATCTTCCAAACACAAAGTTGCTTCTCAAAAGGGGAATATTCTTTGAGAAAGTGATGAAAAAGCTTCCAATATTTCATGACAGACTTGTGGCCACTGGATGGAGATGCTTTGCCCTGGATCCTTTCAGGAAAATGAGTAGTGGGTATGGGAATTTTACACTAATTTAGCATGGTATATTTCTCAGACCTAGTCATCAAAATTCGGGGAAAGATGGTGAACTTTGGAGCTAAAGAGATAAATGAAATCTATGGGCTCCAGAATGCAAACCTAGATCAATTTGAGGCTAAAAAGGTGTGAACCAGAGAGTTGGTTGGCAGAGAAGTTATGTTCGGGCAAGGAGGTACCTTGGGCGGCGACCAAGATAAATATATCAATAAATGACTTCACTGAAGAGGCCTAGATTTGGTTGCCCATAATTTGTAGTTGGGTATTTCCTTGCACCCATATGACATCGGTTCTAAATTTGTGGGCTCGAATCATTGCTTTCATACTAGATGACATTTATTTTAATGTTGGTTGGCTTGTGGTCTCTGAGAAAAAATTCTTCATGAACCATAGTGGTACGCATCTCTTATTTCCTAATTACTAAGTTGTGCAAGCAATTTTGGGTTGTAGAGTATCATGAAGACATTGGATGCACCCTAGTACCCCTATTTATCCTCTCAAAATTTGGGGTAAGGGTGCACTGAGCAAGAGCAAGAAGAAAAAGATCCACTTGGGTAAGTCAACATATGAGGAGTCAGAGTCTTGTAGAATATCTATAGCCTGACCCTTTGAGAAGATCGTTCTTGATTTTAGGGTGATTAAGGAACTTGTGTTGGGATTTCCTTAGGGGTCGGGAGATCCCTCCACCTCCCGCTATTCATATTTGGCCCGATCTTATTATGAGAAGTATTTAAAGAACTAACATACGTAGGAGCCACTATTGTTAGGCTTGATAAGGCCTACTCATCTTTGGCAGAGTCTCATAGAGAGCTCCAGATCTAAAATAAGAAGATGAAAAAAGAAGAGAATAAGAGGGATAAGTTCTTTAGGAAGCTGTAGAAGGTCCTAAAGCCAAGAGGTAGACTACCTTCTTCCAAAGTGGAGATAGATAATAAGGCCCTAACTGAGCGGTCCAATTCTAATAATGCTAGAGATGATGCAGAGTTTCAGGGAAAGAACAGCTCTTGATGCAGTTTCAGGGAGAACCCTTATTTCTCTTTACACTTTATTATTTATGAAGTGAGAACACCGCAAGCTTCTTAGTTTAGGGTGCCTATCTCCGTATTCATTTTATTTTTCCATTATTATTTAGATATTTTTGGATGTTCTAATGTTATTTTGAGTAATTTTTAATTTTTTTCTGGGTTGTAATATTCGGGCACTCTGATAGTGCTCACATTTCCTTATTTAGTTATTTATTTCATTTTTAGATATTTACATTATCTTTATTTTGTTTATGGTGATATCGAATGGTCCTCTACCTATGATAGATTGAGTGACGGCATTATTAAGGGAAAATTGATGTGATTGGGTTTGAGCCATGGATGCAAGGGAATTCTGAGTACCAGTAGCATCAGAGCTATAAATGTAAGGGAAATAAAGTACCTGTAGCATTTTTTAGTTGGGACCGCACTTATATCTATGGAGAAGTCTGAGTATCCATATGTTTGGCCTGTGTGGAAGCCAAAATATGAGATGAAGACTTCGTTTGGTGCCATAAATAGAAATTGTGTGTGGTAAAAATGCGAAGCAAATACCCCTCATTGAAAAATTTTTCTAAAATCAAGGCACGAACATATGCGACCTTGTAACAATACTTTAGCTCTTTTTGTGACTCCAATGCTTTAGTGTGTAGCTATTGGTAAATACTCCATTTTGTCTGTAGTAGCAAGGGAAATTGAGCCCCCTTGAATAGTTTGCATGCCATGTGCGGTGAGAATATTTGTCTACATCTCATGCGTAATCTTACCATTTAGAACTTGGCCCTTTAGTCTGTCAAGGATAATTTTGATTATGCTTAGTTG
Source organism: Capsicum annuum (assembly GCF_002878395.1). Lineage (NCBI taxonomy): Eukaryota > Viridiplantae > Streptophyta > Magnoliopsida > Solanales > Solanaceae > Capsicum > Capsicum annuum. Next base: position 49,998,146 of record NC_061120.1, read on the forward strand.
GTTAAATGATCCTAGACCTTCTTTGTGAATATAGGAACCCACTTTAGCCTAAATAGCCTACCCATGCATAGAATAGTACCCTTAGTTACCCAATTTGAGCCTTAAAACCATTCTTTGGCAACCATATTTCAAGCCTTGAACCATTCAAAGTTTTTCCCTCTCTTGAACCCTACCCTCCTTGAACATAAAAAATTAAAATTGAGGACAAATTCCTAAGTTGGTGTTGTTATGTTTGGAAAAGATGACCCCAGACAAAGGTAATGTAAGTGGATGCCTATGAGCTAAGCAATGAAAAAAGTGAAAAAGAAAGGAATGATGAAAAGAAAAATCAGACATAGATTGCTAAAGAAATAAGCAAATAAAATATGTCTTCAAAAAGTTGGGTAAATTAAGGTAGCTAAAATTGGCATGTGCAAAGTCTGAAACAAAAAAAGTGGTCGTTGGTCAAAATTTGGATGAAATAGTGTGATGTAAATGTTCAAGGAGGGTGAGTCACTTTATTCCTAACTGATATTCTACCCTTCCCTAAACCTATGTTACAAGCTTAAAAAGTTTTTTAAGATCTCCAACCAAGTGTATTAATTGTAATGGCGATTAAAAATAATAGCAAGCCTATGGCATGGTACTCATTAGCATTGAGAGTCTTTGTGAGATAGAGAGTTTCACACTTGAATCCCTTGTTGCATATTAACAATTTGGTGTGCATGGGATTTCCTTCTTGTGAGCAGGAATGTGAAAAAAGTTGACGTGGATGATATTATCATCTTCAAAAAAATAAGGTAAAAGGAGTATAGAAGTGTTGAGGTCAATAGAGAGTCACTTCTAGAGTATTAGTGATTGTTGCATTGTTGTTATTTAAAGTCCTATGCATCTTTGAAATTATATTTTATGTTAAGGGGTGTCGTGAGAATAACTTTCCCCGTGTTTGAAGAGCTACTTGTGGTAGTAATCAAGTTCGAAGGAATTGTGATCATTGGGTTGTATAAATGGGCTTAAATTAGCATTGTCTCATTGAGTAACAGGTAGTGTTGCTTGAGGACAAACAAAGGTTTAAGTTGTGGGTCTTGATGAGTGGTGAATTTACCACTCATTTACATCCAAAATTCATATGAATTACTATGATTTGAAGGTATAAATGAGACAAATTTGTTAGTTAAATCCACTAATTTCCACATTTTATAGGCATATAGGTGATGAGAAAGAAAGATGTGGATTTGAAATGAAAAGGAACCAAAAAGAGAAGAAAAGTGCACAACTGGAAGACCCTACATAGGACTAGGCTCAATTATCGTGATCGCGGTATGAGGGATGCAATCGCGGCCAGTTAACTTTTGTCAGCATCAACGATCACGAGGCTTTGATGGCATTCACGGTAGCTGCAATTGCGGATATTCTGCAGCGATCGCGGCTTGGCTGGTTTATGCCTAGGGGAAATTCTGTCATTGTACATAGTCGACCTCAAATCCCTTATAACGCTAAAGAAACCTTTCCATTTTGTATCTTACATTTTGAAAAATTGAATTTTGGATACTTTGTAACCCTACTAATTGGGGAAACTTTTGTGTTCAAATTTCCAATATTGAGTTTGATGAAATTGAAATGTAAATTGAAGAATCTTCTTATTTTCCGTTATCATGGATTTTTTGAATGAACCTTATGGTATATTTCTTCCTCTTTACTTCACGAGTAACTAAATTTTCTTGTCTTGGGATTATGTGGAAAGAAGGTGCAATTGTGTATCAGTTATGATATATTTGTGTAAATTCTAGTTTGTTGTTGATGGGTTTCACTATTGCTTGCTTAAATTAGTTGGGGTTTTTGGTGATAACCCCAAATACCCAAAGTAGAGTTATTAGTGAAAACCCCAAGTTCTTAAAAACCTACACAATCCTCGAAAGAGGGATGCGGGTGAACTTTTGGAAGCCATATCATCCTTGAAAGAGGGATATGGGTGACAAGGAAATATTAGACAATAATAGATGTAGTTTTCTATCTTTCACTATTTTAGAAATAAGGGTGAGTATAGAGTTAACTATGTCTTGGGAATTTTCCTAGAAATAGGGATAGCCAATTGAGGTATTAGGTGGTTTTAATTGACCCTTCTGTGAGGTATCCAAAAGGGTAAATGAGTGATAATCTTGAGGTTTTATTAACAAATAGCATAAAGAACCTTCTATCCTACCACATTGTTAATGACTATAATTTGCACCCAATTACCATACAAACATACATAACTTGCCCTTAGGTAGACATAATCTCAAATCCTCCTCATATTGAATTTTCAATCATTACTGTTACCTATTCATTGTTAGCTTCAATAGACTTTGATCAATCCATGTTCTAAACCAACCCTCCTCCCCATTTTAAATCATGTATTTTACTTTATTTATATTATTTGTGCCTTTTTAGTAAATATTAACGCCCATAGGACTAGAATACAAATTCCACTCCTTAAGGATTCGACCTCAACATAAGTTGAGCTATTGACAATGATTCTCCTCTACCAAATGTAATGGTATAGGTGAGCGAGATCATGCACCATCAGATCGTTCACTAGCAGCTATACCCAACAGCTGAACCAAAGCATCTTTGAGCACTGGTTAAGAAATAAACCCTAGAGGAACCGGGGCTAGTCCCTGGCCCATTGCTAGCTGAGGCGGAAGAATCTCTAGCTCAAGAGTGGGCGTAGAGTCATATGGAGGATGACTATCCTGGCCCCTAGCTGGGGACATATCTCGTGGCTATCCATGACCTCTGGTTCATCCATAAATAGGAGAAGGATCTGATGCTCATTCTTGGGACCATCGTAGTATGTAGTGATAGCACATGTCCTAGTTATCTGCGAAAGAGTGAAGTCAAAGGAAAGTTCTATAAACCAACTCAGACTCTTAGCACAAAATGAGTGAAAGAAATAAAGAACTCCTAAGATTGCCCCATAAACTTCTAATGATATAAAAAAAACATCATCGTTTCGATCCGCAATTGATGAGTCATGAGGTCACCTACTCTATACCAATGAAAACTAAACTTTGATACCAATTTATCATGACCCAATTGATGAGTCATGAGGTCACCTACTCTATACCACCAATAGATAAGCCAAACTGTAACTTGAAGTTAAAAACAATGCATTAACGTGGTGGAAAATTCCCAACATAGGTGGAAGTCAACAACACCACTCATATACAGCTAGGTATTTAGAATAGATAAATATAGTCAACACAGATACCATCCCATGATTAGTTAGAGCCAGGACAAGAGCATCTAGTAAAAATAATACAAACCAAATATCTAGAATATTTAATAACATCTGTCTAGAAAAAAATACTGAACATAAAAAGATAGAAGGAAATAGGTGACTCTAACTCCAAGAGCTCACCCTATCTACGAATATCAATATAACACGAACATCAATCAATGATGGAAACTATACTCAAATCTACACCAAAAAGGTACAAAAGTATAGTATGAGTGCACAAACCATGGGCACTTAATAGTTATCATCGATCGGCCGAGCTAAATTATGATATAAATATGATAAAATGCAAGATAATATAACTAAGTCAAGGTATAGACAAACCTGAAGTAAATCCAACATCGTCGTGTATAAACAACTAAACAAACCTGAATAATACCATAACGTAACCTAAGGCATCAACATAAGCAATCATAACTATAAAATTGGCTCCCATACACCAATTTGTATGGAAAAATAAATAAACCATGGCAAGCCCCCATAAGACTGGAAGGTATAAATAAGTTAGAATGACCTACCACCATCATTTATTAACTCTCATAATACAATTGGAATTCACTCCAGTCATGCCACACTATAAACATCATTTGTCCATATTTATTATTTGACTATTCATAAGTACTTATCAACTATCGATTAAGTAACAACTAATTCTTATGTATCTATAAATCATCATTTATTAACTAAACATCACTTATAAACTAATCATAAATTATCAACTAATTAACATTTACCAACTAACCAATATTTATCAACAAACTAACATTTATCAACTAATCATTTGTCAGTAGAATCTATTTGTATCAGTACCATATTATAACCATATCCTCATTTTTGACTTAGCTAGATTGTTAATGTCATACCCCAATGTCATCATATCTTAATAAGTATATCATCGTAGTATAATATGTATATCTAGACTAAAACTGGTATGGATATTCAGTAACATCATAATAAATATAACTCATAATCATCTTTCGATCTTGTCGGGCATGCATATAGCATCATAATCATTCCCTGGCCTTGCCTGGAATATATGTCTCATCGTAGAAGTGGAGGAATATTCCACAGACACTTGGGTGCACCCAGTCTTCCTCATCTGTCTACTCAAATTTAGAGGTGAATGCGCATCAGGCCTGAGTAAGAAGAGGAAGATGGACTCGAGAAAATCAACCCAAGATGTCACAGACTCTTACAGACCCTCATCAGCTATGATATATTTATTCAGGTGCAGGGGGTGATGGAAATATTGTCCAGACTGCCTCAGGGACCAGGAGAGTCCTCCACTACTCGTCATTCGTATATGGCAAAGTTAGATTATGATAAGTACATAGCGAAGTAGAAGAAGTAGTGTGCCACAGTAGCAAACCTAGAGAGAGATTATTAATCCCTAGCTGCATCTCACAGAGACCTCAAATACTTGCATGAAAAGATAATAAAGAAGGAGAAAAAGAGAGATAAGTTTTTCAAAAAGTCGTGGAAAAAGGGAAAAGCATGTTTAAGGTGCTCAATCCCAACCATTATTTACCTTCATTGAGATTAGATAGTGAGGATGAGGCACTTGCAGAGTGGTAAGTTGATGATGCGAATAGTGGTGATGCCGAGTCAGTAGGAGGAGATAGTTCATGATGCGGATATAGAGAGCCTCTTTTACTCTTGTTTTCTTGCACATACAGTGCAGAAACTACATTCCTTTCAGTAGGGGCGGCCCCAAACTTAGTTATATTGTCTTGGTGTTGCATTACTGGATATTTATTTTTATGATTGTTTTGGGATTATGTTTGGATGATATTTTTATCTTAAGGTTATGGATGCAACATTTTAGGGTACTCAGTTGTTGCCCTTATTTTTGGATTATTATGTCTTTTAGTTTTAGTTTTCTTTTGACCTTAGCATTTAGTTTGATTTTGATTGAGACATAGGTTTAGGGAATTATGAGTACCCGTAGCATAAGTGTCAGGAATGCAAGGGAACATTACTTGTGGCATTTTATTTTTTAAAGTTGGGATCACTTTTTACACCATTAGCAAAGTTTGAGTAACCATATGGGTAGTCAGACCATTTTTAGCCAAGCTATGAGACAAAGGCTTTAGTTGTAGCCATATTTTAGCAAAGTATGCATAGTTATATTGAAAAACAAGAAATCCCCTCCGTCCAAAAATTTTTGACAAATCAAGGGTATAGACATGATCAATATTGCAGCATATCTTTTTCTCTTTTTATGGCTCCACAAATTTTTGACTTGTAAATAGTGATAAATACTCCACTTTTGTCCCTTGCGGGATGGACATTTTAACTCCCTTTGCAAATTTTGCATGCCACACGTGGTGAGATTTCGACATTCATCTCTTGTACACTTGTGTCATCTAGAACTTGCCCCGTCAGTCTTTCAAAACTAATTTTGATTGTGTGTGGTTGGACAAAGTAACTTAGGCCATCCTTGTGATTTTAGAACCTAATCTAGCCTAAAAATCCTACCCATGGATAATTGAAATACCTATTTACCAACTTTAAGCCTTTGAACCCCTTCTTTGACAAACTCATAACAAACCGTTTTCTATTCTTTTTATCCCCCTTATGAATCGTACCCTTCTTGAACTTAAAATTGCAACTTAAGGAATAAAGCCTAAGTTAGGGGTGGTGAAAGTGATGGAAGGAAGTTTGGATCCATTGAGTATTAGTAAAATGCCCAATGCGCCTAAGTGTTGAAAACAAATGTTTAGAAAAAAAAAATCATCCAACAAAGGAATGAATTGCACGTAAGTTGCAAGAAAAAGAAATGAAAGAAAATTGGTGAACAAGGAAGCACAATTTAAGCATAAGAAAAGAAATAAAACAAAGAAGAGTCGCCCTTAGTCAAAAAAGAAAGAATTGTAAAGGGTAATGTAGACGTTCAAGGAATAGTGTAGCCATGTTGTTCCTAAATGGTATCTCACCCTTACCCAAACCTATATTACAAGCTTAGAAAGTCCTTTGAGATCTCTGACCATTTAATTTATTTGAAGTGGATATATAATATAGGGGTAAGCTTATGGTATGACACTTGTTGCATTGAGATTTCTTTTGTGAGGGAGAGAGTTTGTGTACTTAAAATTTATTGTTACATAGTTGGTAGTTTGGTGTGTGGAAATTATCTTTCTTGTGAGGATGTCATGCGAATAAGTGGAGGTGGGTGATTTTTTTCATCTCCCAAACAATGAGGCAAATAGAGTATAGCTTAATTGAGGCAAAAAAGAAGCCACCTCTAGAGTATTGGTCGTTATTGCTTGGTTTCTCTTTAAAGACTTATGCATCATTGAGTACTGCATTTTATGATGAGGGGTGTAATGAAATTAGCCTATCTCATGTGCATAGAGCTACTTGTGGTTGCGACTAAAGTTGAAGTCATTATGGCCTTTAAGGCATAAAGTTTGGGCATAAATGGTTGTGTCTCATGGTAAGAGGTAGTGATGCTTGAGGACAAGCAAATGATTTATGTTAGGGGTGTTGATCAGTGATGATTTTACCACTCATTCTCACTCAACATTCATGAAAACTACCTTGATTTGAATAAATAAATGAGACATATTCATGAGTAAATGCACTAATATCCACTCTTTGCAGGTATAGAGTTGAAAAGACAGAAAGATGTGGATTGGCGTTTACAATGATCAAAAGGGAGAGGAAAAAGTGCACCCGAAGACCTGCAACTGAAGCGCCTTAAGTACCACAGTTGCAGTAGTCAAAGATAATCAGTCAACCGTAATCGCATGAGTTTGTTGCGGTCATGACAGTCCTGGTCGCCGCCAAAATATAGTGCGATTGCGGATCAGTGGAAGTATTCAGCCTAAGGTCAAAATTATAATTGCACATGCTGATCCTAATTTGACAAAAAGACTCAAATCCTAACTTCATGGAACACATTCCATCTTTCCAAAATTTTTAGGTTTAGCTCTAGACTTCATAGCCTCTATTTTTGGAGAAGAAAATATTGTATAAATTTTGGGTGAAGAATACATTGGGGACTTTCTAAGTGGAAGATTTGCTTACTTCCATTGTTGATATTGTGGGAGATCAAAGTTTGAAGTAACATTTACTTAGATCTTCAACAAGTTATTTCAATGGAGATTATGGGAATGTCTATGCTAATTTGTCTTATGTGTAGCTAAATCTCCCTCTTGGTTTTATGTGTAAATAGGGGTTTAAGTGTGTGTGGGCTGTTATTGTTGGCATCTATTTGGTAGTTCATGTTTATGGGTTTTATAATTGTTATGCTATTTTGGTTGGGATTTGATGGTTGAAAGCCCTAAATACCCACACGGGTTTGATGAGTGAAAGCTCCAAGCTCTAGAAAGTTCATGGACATCATCGAAAGAAGGGTTTTATGTGAACTTTAGGAATCCATATCATCATCGAAAGAGGGATGTGGAGACCAAAGCAATGATAGACAATTATGAGTGTAGTTTGCTAAATTTTCACTATCTTAGACATAGTGGTCAATGTGAGGTTAACTATGCCATGGGTATCATTTTAGAAATAGGGATGCCTAGATTGAGGTTGTGGTTGCCAATTGTTGAACATGCCTATTAGGTATTCGAAAGAATTAATGGCTGAAAGTTTGGTGTTTTGTTGAAAGACTAGCATCAAAATCTATAACCAAGCATACTCATATTTGATTTACTAAGTTGATGTTGATGATCAACACCCACAAGTCACTTCTTAGTAGTTCATAATACCAAGATCCGTGCTTAATTGTAAAAACTCTAATAATTCGTAGCCCCAAATTTATGCTATAAAAATCCAAAAAGAAATACTAGTGTAGGATCCTATCTCCCTCATTTTATCTTTTTGTACCATTGGTTTGAATTTAACTTGTATTTATCATTTCAAATTAATTTGATCTCCACTCACATTGTTCTTTATGGATTCGACCCCTATTCCAAAGTTGGGTAAATATATTGACGATGATCACGTTGCACTTAAAGTATATGTGTAAGTTGAGCATTATCAATAATCAAAATACACATCCGCATAGACACAACCTTCTTCTTCATAAATAAAACAGTCACACTCTCAGGTGATATACTAGGTCAGATAAATTCCTTATCAAACAACTCTTGCAATTGGTCATTTAATTCCTTCAACTCGACTGGGGCCTTTCTATAAGTAGGAATAGAGATGGGCTTAGTTCCCGGCTCAACATAAATTGCAAAATCAATATCACAATTCGAAGGCATACCAGGCTAATCCATAGGGAATACATCCATAAACTTATGGACAACACAAACAGAGTCTAAGGAAGGAGGTCAAGCAACACTAGTATCACAAATATGAGCAAAATAAGATAAACATCCCCTCTAAACCAATCTATAAGCCTGAATATAAGATATGATCCTCTTAGAACCCAAATTAAGTGCACCCTTCCAAGCTATCCTCAACACACCCGATAGAGCTAAAGTCACACTCATAGAAAAATAATCTAGGACAGCATGATAAGGAGCCAACCAATCCATACCCTAAATAACATTGAAATCAACCATATTTAACATAAACAAATCTAGCAAAGTCTCATACTCGACAAAAGTCACGACACAGGATCGGTACACATGATCCACCATTAAAGAATCACCTACTGAGTTAGATACACGAATAGGCATAGCAAGAGGATCACTAATAGAATCAATACCCGAAGTAAAATATATAGACACATAGGAGAAATTCAATCCAGGATTAGATAATACAGATGCAGGTCTTCAAATAATGGGATGATAGCAGTGATGACAATATTTAAAGCCTCAGGCTCAGGTTTGGCTGGTATAGAGTAGCACTGTCCATGACCACTAACTTTCTAAGTGGCCACACGACCACCATCACGAGCTCCACTACCTCTATCCCTCAAACCCTCAAAGCTAAAATATGAGTGGCTCTAATCATACGATGGGGGCAGTTCTTAGCCATATGGCCTATTTCATGATACACAAAGCAACCTTTGTACCCCGAATCAATGAGAGAAAGTACAACTAGGCTAAAAAAAACAACCTAAACTACTAAAATAGAAGTACACTACTTGAACTTTGCAAATCCACTTGCATTGTTCTACCATGATATCTATGTGAACCTCTAAAATCTCTACTACGAGAAAACTGACAAATGATGCACCTTCTTGGTGTCTCCCTAAGATGACCAAAGAATACCCTCAGTCATCTTAACATGATCCACTATACTCTTAAAAGATACCCAAATACAACCATATGTGATGTAGCCAACTGAAGGGAGACATCGAAACCCTTTACAGACTTTTGAATGTTCTCAGACTCGATGGAATTACTAGAATAGGATTATATGGAAAATGTATGAAAGCATGCCTCATACCTTACTACAGTCATCGAGTCTTTCTCTAAGCGATCAAACTTATAACATAGACAGTCCCTCAAACTGTAAGGCACAAACCTCTCCAAAAATGCATCGACAAACTAATCAAAAGTCATATTTGGAGAATAAAGAGGTCAACAACTAACCAGTGACCTACGCCAATATCTAGAAGCATCTCTCAACTGATAGGTATTATAAGCCACCCTATGTGACTCTAGAGAACCCAAGTTATACAACTTATTATGGAAATCAATAAGGAACTCATAAGTATCTTTGTCCACAACACCACTAAATTTAGGAGGACCCAAATAGGTAAACCTATCGAACCTCTTTAGATCCTCAGAAGACATAAAAATATTCACAGCAAGAGGAGGCATAGTGAATCTGGCAGGGTAACATAGATAAACGACGAACTCCCAATCCTGGACCACCATACTTAGATGTCGATAATTAAACAAGAATAAGACTCGGGGTCTGAGGAGTACCAAAGGGTAACCATCTAATTTTGTTAGAAACATACTAACAACCCCTCCAAAACTGGGGTAGACGAACTCTGATGAACTGGAGTATAACCCACACCTCCAGCCTACTCAACACGAGGCTCAGAGAGAGTCCTCTAACACTCCTCCTAGATAGGGATGATCCACGAGCCGTTCCACTCCCTTATGGACATCCAGGACTTGATATTTATCCTCTCGACCAAAATATCTCTCCAAAAATAGGCTCTATATCTCAGACTTTACAGGACCTAGTCAACACCATCAACGTAGAAAGATTGAAAAACAACTCATAACACAAGGTTGAGAAAACTTTGTAAAATAAAGAATAAAATAAGGAAAGTTTCCTAAAGACATCCTGTATCCTCTCAAAAATAGATACGGAGGTTTATTTACCAATCCGTTAGGATCTAATAGACATTCCATTCTTATATCATTAAGGCTAATAAAACCTGGCTGCTGTGATACCAATTTGACATGACCTAAATTTAAGGGTCACAATGACACTTATCGCGGTGTACCTTAATAAGTAAGCCTATCACCTAAAATAATACATAAAAAAGAGAAAAATAGAAATACCCCAACGTAAGGTTTCTAGAATGAATACAAACCATCTAAGATAATGAGTGTGAAAAGAATATAATCAACAATACAACCATGACTCCTAAAACTTGAAGCCAAAAGTATAATAATGTATCTTGTACAACTCGAATCCAAAATAATTATATAAGATATTCAAATGCAAGAGAAACTCTATCTCAAAATAAAAGTAAAGACATAGTTTATAAGAAAGGTAGTAGAATACATCCGAACATCTGAAAGTCAACCACTACCTTTAAAGCACAAAATATTGCCTAAATCAACCAAGTGGGGGGCGCACTCAAACTAGGACCTACACTGAAAGGGTGCAGTAGGTGTGAGTACAGTCCATTTGTACTAAGTAGGAATTATAGGTCGAACGAGTAAGGTAAAAAATATAGCATAAAATATACATACTCGGGGCATGTCACCTGCAATCAGAATATATCCCACAAAGGTAGACCATACCTCTTGCACTAATAGTTCTAATATAAATATATCATATATTACAATAACACAACTAAGTAGAGCACATGTAAACTTTATATCACATACAAATTGGGACAACAAAGAATATATATATATATATAAGATTGTCAAGTATAACTAACTATAGATAGAGCAAATAAGATATGATAAGTCGATATTATAAATCAAACATAACATAAACACAATAAGGTAAGTGCAATATACAAGATGATGATGCATGAGGTCGTCGCTCAACTTCTATACATACCTACGGAGAAAAGCCTCCAGATGTGGGAACCATAAGGGGTTCTTCAAACTATATAAAATCTATATATGCATATATCCTCCCTATCACATCCCTCAAGAAGGGTATTATAAGGTGTCATAATATCTTCTTCCCGACATAACCCTTAGAAATAGTTTTATAAAAGGTGTTGCGAGTATTTCTCAAATGTTGCCACAGTGGTACAAATTTTACATGAATGAGTATGATATAAGGATGTAAGGCTTAAAAACAGTCATAATAATTACTTCCACAACCAACCACAATGATATATTTCCACAACCAATCACAATGTTATATTTTCACAACTACGTGAGCTAATATCAACTCTTTATTTTCATCTATTGGTGAATTTCCATATGTTTCATATGCCAACAAAGATGAATATGTCACAATAAGACAACTATACCACAAAAAGGTATTTTCAATAGAATAATACAATTACTCATATATAATTTAGCATATCAATATCACATAGGACCTCATATGGTCATACATATCACACAATATCACAATTACAATAATTACATCACATATAGGCCCCCACATGGGCAGAACACATAAAACGATATATTATGATTAGTTTTCACCCTTAACATGCATTTTCCATATGAATTAGCTATCCAACCTAGTCTAAAGATGTAATCCATAACCTACTTCGATGGCTGAAACAAGTTCGGAAATACTTAAACTACAAAGCCCTACTTCTCCTAAACGGTCTCAAACTTAACTAAAACTTGCAAATATAGAATCTATGTGTCAAAGCAAAGCCAATGATACCTATATTACCAACTTTTGGTTTGAGATCAAAATAAACCCAAAATGGATTTTCAAAAAAGAAGGCAAAATCATAACTTTTACTTCAAAAATATGTTCTCTATACCTTTAGAAATGTATAACTAAAAGTCCAAGTCAAATCGAGTCAAAAATAAGGTTTCAATCAAAGAAAAATCATTTTTGAGCTTTACCAGGTAAAATATTTGAAATTCATTTTAAAATCAAGAATTGAAGTTGTCTTAATGATTAAATTAGGAAAATCTATTAGTTATAAGATTAAGAACATTATTCAAGTAAAAAGGTTTAAAATTTTAGGCTAAATCAAGTATTAAGTTTTTGGTTTTTTTTTGAACAATTAATCAAGAAATTTGATAAAGGAAAGGGTGAATTCTCACCTTAAATCCATAAGAGAATCAAGAAATAGATGTTAATCAATCTTTCCAAGCACCCATAAACTTTACTTTTAAGCTCGCAGACTATTTTAGGGTTCATCTATCAAGAGACAAGATGAAAAATGAGAAAAAATAGAGCAAAAAGTGGCTATTTGTACTCATACCAGGTTACCAGGTACATTAGGCATAAAATGCATTCCTCAGATAAGTTTTTCCCTTTTTGATCCAGGTTGCACCAGCAATCAGGTGTACTAGTTTTTCTAAGTCCATAATGAACTTCAACGGGGTGCCAAAGATTTATTTGGAATTCAATATACACAAATGAACTATGTAACACACTAAATTCAATGTTCTAGACTCAATGGTGATATCAGAATTTTTGAATAAATGTTGTTTACATAAAGTCAACCCTCAAAATACAAAATCACAATTATTCAAACCGAGGGTCAAAATGAGATTTAAAAGCCATAAAATCACACAAACCATGTTACTATCCTAAATTTACATTCTGGATCTGCTGCCACAACCTGTTTAGCCATCCATTGCATGGATCAAAAGATAATCGCAGAAGTCCAAAATAAGACTCTTAAAGCCATCAAAAATCACAAATTATATAAATGGTACCAAAATGCATAGGGAACCATGCCAATAACCCCCAAACCTCAAAAATAATACAATACAACTACGGGGATTATGTTCCTTAGTCATTATCATTAAGCCTGTTAGCTTTGACACCCTTGCTTTTTTAACTTTTTGACCTCTAACCATGACTTTGACTAAAATGAAATATAGTTTTCATTTAATGATTTGGTTTATAAAATGAGATTAATGATTAGATGAACTTGGGATGGAACACAATCTTGGTATATTACCATTTTGTCTTACTTATGAGTTTTGATTCAAGTTTTACACCTGGCATATTGTTATTTTCTATTAGTTCCAATTTAAGTCTGACATCTGTTATATTATTATTATCTATTAGTTATGGTTTAAGTTGGAAATCTGCTATATTATTGTATTCACTACTTCCAGTTTGAGTCTTCCAATTATTACTACACTAATCTGGAGTTGATAATTCAATAAAGACTGATAAATTTGTGGGTATGGATACAAGAGAAGCATATGGTAAGAATATTACATATGTTGGCTTGTTTTTATTTCATTACTATTATATCATGTCCCTACCTTAGTTTTACTTATTTTTTGCACCACCGTGCTTAAGGGTGCTCGATTGAATTTATTTCTCCTCGTGTGTTCCTTTTGGGCTTTGGAGGTCCAGTTAGGTTATAGCTAGGCATTTATTTTTGCATTTTTGTTACTTACTTTTGACTTATCACATTTGCTTTACATAGCCTTGTATTTCCATTTTGTGAAATTTTATTATTGCCTTTAGATTATAGACTTGCACTTTATTTATACTTTAATATAATTTCGCTGAGTTAATCTATGATGCCTTTTGAGTACATATGTTTTTGTAATCATGCTACACTTTTACATCCTTTTCCCTAATGTATACCCTAGTATGAGTCACTATCATTGATGCTAACCTCTGGTTGTATTATTGATCAGATATTGGGTGAGCTTTCAGAGTACGCATATTATCCTCTTCGTTCTACTATCATGATCGTCTTATTTTGTGTATTCTAATACTACAGTGTATGTTTTGGTACTATTAGTACTCTTTTATCTTAACAGGTTTTGTACTGACCTTACCAGGTTTTGGGAGATTTATTTTGGTACTTTTTCCTCTTTCCCCTCTTATATAACATACTTATGTATTTATATATTTGTCACAATCCAAAGTAGGGCCTAGCCGTGATGGGTGCCTAGCCGTGATGGGTATCTCAAGTTTATCGAGGACCTGAAGCACCCTAATTTCCTAGTCAACACAAAACATAACACCTACCAGCGGCTGAATTCCAAACATCTAACAAGATAGGAAAGTAGAAAACTCAAAGATAACTAAGAACATCAACATGAATACCTAATCCACAGTAATATCCATAAAACCTTTACTAATCCAAAAATAACCAACGTTGGGACACATCCCCGACCCTGACAGCGACAATATTAATGTGAACTCTTTAATTCTATATTATGAAAGGAAACTGATGGAATAATCAAGTCTTCTAAAGAATAAAAGCTCACTACTTTACTACAAATGGCCAGTGAACTGAGTCGATCCACCTAACACTATGCAGGAAAAGTACGATTGGCTTAGGACCCTAATAACGTGGGGAGATAGTGTTCAGAGATAGTTGGTTGAACACTAGCACATAACTCAAGGATAAGGATAAAGTAACAACGATTTAAAATCCAGTTCAACTCAATGTATATGTTCGCATACGTGTAGGCATATGTATATATATATACACTTATATAAAATATTGGGATAGGAAATCTGGGTTAGCATGTGTTTTAAAATCTTAACATGGGTTGTGTAGCTTAACCGTTATTTATCATACCAACGGGCTATATAGGCCCCAACTCTCACTCCCTGGTCAGGCCCTAGTATGTGTAGCCACACGATCCAGAGAATAATCTTACAATATGCATAGGGGACTCGAACCTCCTAATCATATACTAAGGCGACTTAATAACCCAATCATGTAATGTAATATAGGGGACTCAAACCTACCAATCATATAATAAGGTGGACTCGAACCACCATGTCAAAAGCAAGGCGACTCGAACCCCAGTCCATTTAGACCGCTGCACTGGCAAATACAATTTCCAATTATAGTTCCTTAAGACCACCACTTTAACGGCCTATCTATATAACTCTCTTTTAAACTCAATTAAAACATTTATCACATATTCCTATTCACTGAACCATAATACACATTCAGTCATACACTATTGGTATTGTCACGTAATACATATTCAGGCATACACTGTTGGTATTGTCACATAATACATATTCAGGCATACACTGTTAGTATTGTCATACCAACTACACTTTCAAGGTAACATCAACATCCTATTTCAATCCATTAACTCAGGAGATCAGCTCCTCTTGTTTATTAATACAAGGTGGGAAAACACCAACTCCCTTTTTTCATTAAATCATACCGTCATATTTCAATAACTTCTTTACATTAAGAAATTATTCCGAAAGTAGTTCAATGAAATATTACTCATACTCAAAACCAATTTTAACAAATTGGGTTGGGGTTATGCCAATTTAATTGTAAATATTAAAAATATGGGGAAATCACAATTCCCTAGTTTTTTCACTATACCCATGCACCCCACAAGTTCAAACCCCTAAATAAAGCATGAACAATCTTATGTAAACCATGTGAAGAATTATTCAAAACAAACATTCAAAACCCTAAAACCATGTTCCAAAACCAACATCAAACCACATGGATAACTATTTAAAACACATGAAGTAACAAAGTAATAGTTGGGGAAAAGCCACATTCCTTAAATATCAAGAGTTATAGAGAGAATTTGTCCTTGGGAGATTTAATTGATCAACTTCTTGGAAACCCTATATATCTCGACCTTGGATAATTGAGAGTGATTGAGAAGTTCTTTCATTTTGTTTTGGAATGATAATGGCACCGTAAAGGGGTTTTAAGTCGTGGGTCATGGTTTGGGGAAAATGGAAAATGTCCAAAGTGCCCTTACTTAAAAGCTAAAACATTGTTGTTAGTTACTACGAGTCACTATACAACTCGTAAGGACACATTATGGCTCATCACCATAAGTTATAGTCAAGAAAGTAGTTGAAGGAGCCATCTATGGTGACCCTATGATTTACACCATTTGACTCATTAGGTGACCCTACGACTCATAAGGTCTAGGTCATAGTCAAGATAGAAATACTTAGGGCACACACTGGTTTGGCTACGAATGTAACCATATGACTTATTTAGAGTCTTTATGACTTGTTAAAATCCACTCATAATTAGGACAATTACTTAGAATACCTAGACTGTACACCCTACAATTAGGGTCCTATGACCCGCAATGACACGTTATGACTCGTAGGGTCAGTTGTAGTTAGGACAGTGAGTTCAGAAACTCAGAATTTTTAGATGCCAACACTTGGGGTGTTATAATATTTCTATTCTAGTTGCTTGTTATTACAATTGTATCCTTTTCCCTTTATATTATACTTGTTAGGCTGTTTGTTGCTATTCCAGGCTATGGTTTGGCTTACCTACTAGTGGGTTGAAGTAGGTGCTGTGATGACCTGAGAAATTAGATTGTGACACACACACACATACACATAAATATATATATATATATATATATATATATATATATATATATATATAATAGTTTAGAGTACTACATTGCACTATTTTATGCCCAACCCAAATTTATATCATTATCTATTCTCTAGGATGCCTTGGTACAGTATTGAGCATGTTGGTGGCCAGCTAATGGATGAGGCCCAAAAATACACTCAGGGGTAGCCTAGGGTAGACTTGGTATATGAGTGCAGCCTACAGTTATAACTCTCAAAGTAGAGGTTCCACTAGTGTCGGTAGTTCCATAACCAACAACAACCCAACAAACTTGGACTTTTGAGGAGCAAAAGATGTTTGGCCATTTTCTTAGATTGACTCCACCGAGGCTTGTAGGGGACCCAAGAGAGAATGAATTTGAGTTCTTTACCAGTTGCGAGGGAGGTTGTGTAATTTAGGCTTTCTTGAGTTGCATAGTATGGATAGATGACTTTCTCATTTGACAAAGCAGTTGTAATGACCATTAGGTTCATTCTTTCATTTTCTATATACTTGCAGCATTTAGAGCCTTCCCATAGTGGCTGCAAGTCATTTATGACTTGTCAAAACTATTGGTTTTGTTATCGAATAGTTTATTTGGATTTTACGCTCATTATCTTATTTTGGAGTTTTCACTATTAAGGATTTAGTCTCGGAACAAAACTCTTTGTAGATGACTTCGGATGAGAACTCCTTCAATGCAATAAGCTCCAAAGATCAATTTTACACTAGGTAAACCTGTGGTTTGGGTCTTTAGTCACCCAATCTCATTTTGACCTATTGGTCAGAAAGTTAAGAAAAAGAAATATAATTATGGGACCTACATTTGATTGATATAACCTTTAATAGAAATTACGATTGCGTTGTTGAGTTCAAAATATTAAATGTGGTATGGTTTCATAGTTTGTTTGCATATGGGGGATTTTGAATAAATCCTGAGGGCTTGTTGAAAATTTGGAAAAAGTTCCTAGTTTCAGTTGTTAATTGATGTACTTGCGATTGCCAGCCTAGGGCCAAAATCACAGTACCATTGGTAGGGAGATAGTGTGATTGCCATAGGCATATCATGATTGCTACCTATGTGGCAGGTAGAGATATTGTGATTTAACACCTCGGGGTCATGATAGCGACTCTTGAGTACCTGGACTTGGTATTAATTGATCCCTTTTCTATGATTTTAGGTATTATTCATCTTCCCCCCTAAGAGATAAAGCCTAAAATAGTTTAAGAGATTAAAATTGAAGCTTGTAGATGAGTTAGGGTAATTTGTTAAAGATTATTCCGTGATTTCACTTTGAATTCATGGTAAGATATCTTTGATTTCTTGACAAATTCTTAGAAATTAGGTCTTTTAATTCCTAAACCTCAAGGGTGAATTTGTAACTCGGCTTGTGCTCTGTTTGTGCTTAATTTTTGAGCACAACTTCCTTGTGTTTTGAGGGACATGTTGTATGTAGTTTATATGACGAGCAACTAATTTACTATAGACCAAGTCCCGGGATGTGTAAGGTATAGTATAGCTAGTATGTGGTGTCTGCACAGTTTTATCTTATAGTGTAACATACTTGCAGGTGCTATTTTTTACTAACTTGGACAACTACTCTAATAATATTTTTTCTCTAATCATTACCCAGATATAAAAGGAATGAGACACCTCTCCATTAATTAGTTTTCTGCAATTCAAACGAGTGAAGTAAGGTAGGAAAAAACCAATTCCAAAATTGCTCAAGTTCAAAGCGAATTATGCAAGATTAAATAAAAACTATTCTTGAGTGCTGATTTATAAAAGAACTACTCATGTTATAAGAGTAGTGTTTTCTTTTCGAGATAGATTCTTAGGTAGATATATCTAAGAATTGTTGACTATTAGAGTTAATTAGTAGAGAGTGTCATTGGTAGAGTTACCAAGATGAGTTTGTAGTAGAGTTACTACTAGCGAAAGAAGCCTAGAGGTAGGCTAAAATCTAGACTGTAATCAGGAGGTTGATTATAGTTGATTTGGAGGTGCTTTTAAGGGAAAGCCGTAGTTTTTCCCTTCTTGGGTTTCCAAGTAAAAATCTTCTGTCTTTACCTTCCTGTACTGCCTTTGTTTTTTCACCTCATAGTTGTTTTATCTTTCTATTGCTTTTGATTTACTCTAAGGAACCTGTTCCCTCACTGCATGGTGCAACCCCCAAGGGTTCTAAAAATTGGTATTAAAGAAAGGTTCACGATAAAAGGTTCATACCTAGAGTATTCTAGTCATCATGACTACTACAACTGAACTAGGGGTGGAAAGAAAAAAAGCAAGAAAGAAGAGATTGCTGACCTTGAAGGATTTAGAATCTAACCTAGGTAAATAAGACACTGAAGTTGCACTTCTATCAACAAAGATTATTAGAGCTATAAAAAGGGATAGTCATATTAGCAAAAAGATTAATCAAAATTCTAAGAAATAAAGAAGGAAAGATGCAGTCAAAAGTATAATAAAGAAAGTGTTGGCTGCACTGGAGGACTCCTTAAATAAATTTGAGAAAGATAAGGAGAATGGAGATGGTTTAATACTAAAATATGGTGAGAAGAGGATAAACTCAATTTCCTATAACTCTCTAATGACCACTACTGAAGAAAGAGAAGAAAATATGATAGAAAAGACGGATGAGAACCAAAATTGGTTCATAGATAGTGGCTACTCTAGGCACATAACTGGGATGGTTGATTTTTTTTATCACTGTAAAGGTACTTCAAATAGGATGTGTATCCATTGGAAATGGAAAAAAATATCATACCCAAAGTGGTGGAAAAGTGGGGAAATCACCTCATAATACAATATAAGATGCGTATTATGTAAATGGGCTAAAGTATCTCCAATCCGTGACAAAGGAAATGAGGTAAAATTCTCATATAATAAATGCGCTATATCAAGCATGAAATCTGGAATGATTATTCTCAAAGACAAAAGGATTATGAACATGTACATACCTGATCTGGAGTCTATGGATGATGGGGAATTAATGTGTTTAATTGTACAAAGTGAAGATGCAAATTTGTCTCACAAAAGATTAAGACATGTGAGTTCCTCCTTGTTAAGGAAGTTGATTTTAAGGGACCCGGTCTGTGCCCTGCCAAAGCTGAAATTTCCAAATAACAAATTCTGTGATGCGTGTGTTAAAGGTAAACAAACCAGATCCTTCTTCAAGATGAAGAAGCAAGTAAGCACTTTTAGACCCCGTGAAATACTTCACATATATTTATGTGGACCTATCAAAGTACAAAGTAGAGGAGGGAATAAATATGTGTTGGTCATTGTAGATGACTATTCTAGGTTGACCTGGACAATGTTCATAAGAACCAAGGATGAAACATATGGAGTTCTCGTCGCTTTTTCCAAGAAAATCTAAGTGAGGATAAATTTCAAAACTGCTGAATTTAGGTCTGATCATGGGACGGAATTTGAGAATTCTTAAGTTGATGAATTCTGTAAAGAGCATAGAATAAGTCACAACTTTTCTTCTCTCAGAACTCTACAACAAATTCGAGTTGTTGAGAGGAAAAACAAAACTCTCATAGAGATTACAAGTACTATGCTAACTGATAGTGGTCTTCAAAAGAATTTATGGACTGAAACAGCTAATACTGCTTGTTATGTGACTAACTGGTGTTTAATTAGATCGCTTCTGAATAAAACTCCATATGAGATGGTATTCAATAGAAATCCTAGGATAGACTATTTCAGACCCTTTGGATGCAAATGTTTTATGCCAAACAATTGGAAAAGAGAATTGGGAAAATTTGATTCCATAAGTAATGAAACTGTGTTTGTAGGCTACTCCTCAACTAGCAAGGCCTATAAAGTGTTCAATAAAGGAATTTTGAGTGTTAAATAAAGTATTTATGTGATTGTTAATGAGTCATAAAGTCAAATAAACATTGGGGATGGTGACAGTTTAAAAGATAAAGAACTCATTCCTATTTAAAATTATGTCATTACTAAAGATAATGATCAAGGGATCAATGATGCAGATGAGAGGGATGATAGTGATTATGATCTAGGATCTCAGCTACAAAATCCAACTCTAATAAAAGAACAACAAGAGAAAGCCAGTCAAAATCCACTAAGACCCGATCCTAGTAGTACCAGTCTCAGAAGGAAAAATTAGAGATATAAGTCCTCTCATCTGATTGAAAACCTGACTATACCTTTCATAATATGAGTCCAAACAAGAGCTCAATCCAGGAATACTATGGTATTTTTAGCCTTTTTATCATAAATTGAGCATACAAATACAAACGAGACCCTAAAAGATGTTGATTGGATTAATGTAATACAAGAAGAGCTACATCAATTTTAATAAAGCAAAGTATGGGCTTTGGTCCCTAGGACTGTTGACAGAATAACTATTAGGACCAAATGGGTTTACAAAAATAAGCAAGATAAAGATAAGACTATCAACAGAAACAAAGAAAGGTTGGTTATTCAAGGTTATAAGCAGGAGGAAGGGATTAACTATGATGAGACCTTTGCCCAGGTAGCAAGGATAGAAGCAATCATAATTATTGTTTCATTTGCTAAATATATAGGGTTCAAACTATTCTAGATGGATATCAAAAATGCCTTCTTGAATAGAAATATGAAAGAGGAATTATATGTCAAACTACTTCTATGTTTTGAAGTTGCAGATTTTCCTCATCATGTACTTAAATTTGACAAAGCTCTTTATGTGTTTAAACAAGAACCATGGGCTTAGTATGAGAGACTCTCAAAGTTTCTCATGGAAAATAGCTTTAAAAGTGGAAAAATATACAATTCTCTATTCTTAAAGACCAAGGGTAGCATCTATTGATTATTCAGATATATGTTGAAGGCATAATCTTTGGAGCTACTTCTGAATCCCTGTGTGAAGAATTTGCTAAATTGATGGGAAGTGAATTTGAGATGAGTATGATGGGTGAATTGAGCTTCTTTTAATGTCTCTAGATACAAAAAACTTCTTAAGGGATAATGATTTGCCACGAAATTTATATCAAAGAGGTACTGAAGAAGATTAAAATAGGAGATGCCATGCCAATTGACACCCTAATTGGTACCAACTCAAAAAATGGACAATGATGAGTTAGGTCCTTCAGTGAATGAAACAATGTATAGACAGATTATTGGATACTTCCTATGTCTCACTAAAAGTATGCCTGACACTATTTTTAGTGTAGGAATATGTGCTAGATTTCAAGCATTCCCAAAGGAGTCCTATTTGAAAGTTACAAAAAGAATTCTTAGGTATCTGAAGGGGACAGGGGACCTGATCTTATACTATCCATCAGGAGATAGTTTTCGCTTAGTGAGCTATGTTGATGCTTACTATGATGGATATTTAGTAGATATAAAAATCACTTCAAGAATGGCACATTTTCTTGGCTCATCCTTAATTTCCTGGGCTCGAAGAAACAAAATTTAGTTGCTCTATCTACCGCTGAGGCTGAATTTGTTGTTGCAGCTTCTTGTTAATGTTTTAACCCTTAATATTAAAACAAAAAACATGAATAGTAAGGATAATACTAGAGAAATTGAGATAATATACAGAGTATACTATCGCCTAATGGGTACAACTTTAGCACCCCAAGCTAGATTCACTAGCCCTAGGGGTGTCACTACTCTTATGGAGGCCAACAAAGACAGATCCAATGTCTTTGTCCCCAAACCCTTGGTCTGGGAAGAGGTCATCCATAATAATGAATGGCACTTTGATGCTATCACTCAACCCATTCGTTTATACCCTGAAAAGTCTCAAATACAACGAGTTATTCAGCATCCTGATGGCTCGATTGATTTGAAATTCCTCGGCTTCGACACCCCTCGAAACTCTTCGTTTCGACGATCGGTCTCGCACAAAGCTTCCACCTCAAAAACCCAGGAGGGAAGTGATGAAAATGATAATAATGACAAGGGCAAAGTAAGAGGAGTCGACTTCTCTGGCCCTATCCCAAAAGTTTATTATCAGCAATCCACAAGGGCCCAAGAGTCCCTAGACCCTGATAATTATTACGACCCAGGCAGTCCTACAGCCTCAAATATGGAACCTCCTCCTTCCATAATCCGCCAAAAAATTAGGACTGACCCTAGGCTACTCGTTATCAAATCTGATGAAGAGTATACTCCTGACCTTAAAGCTCTCGAAGCTCGATGGTACCTTCCTAAGGACACTCTAAAACAGAAATGGTACACCAGTACCTATTCTAAGGAGCAGCAAAAGGAGTTTGGTCAGCTATGGATAGCCGATATGAAAAGACTCTGATGTGATATAGAGTTCTTCCGATGGTTTGAATTCACCGGAAGAATGGAGAATCAAAATGAATCCCTCAACGTTATCATTAACAAATGGTATACCCAGAGTAACAAGATAATTGAATCCGTTACTCCTTCTCTTGAAGGGATAAAAATCCCTCATTCCAATGAAGTCCTCAATGCTTCTCCCTTCAAGAAGAAGCATGATAGACCTCTTTCCACCTCTATTAATAGAGACCTTGACAGGATAATTGAACAAAACAACTATACCAATCAGGTCCTTCACACTATCTCCCGGCAAATAGGAGATACAAAAAATTCTATTATTCTTTTTAGTCCCCCCGCTCCTGAGAAAGGGACTTCAATTCCAAATCCTATAACCAACCCCATCTTCAAGATTCCTGAATTCCAAAAGGAGAAATTCCCTAATCTTAGCGATGATTTCAAGGTTTCGGGAAAAATCTTGGAACAAATCAATGACAAACTTTCTAAGTTTAAAATCTCTGAGAAAGCTGAGTCCAGCAACCAGAAAGCTGAGTCCAGCAATCCAAAAAACTCTCTTTCTAAACTTACCAGTGAACGTTTTTCTACTAAGAAAAACTATTACAAGAAACCTTCTCCTCTAGACGTTCAGTTTGAAGAAAACCCCTACCTTTCGACCTTCAACCATGATGGTAGAGGAATAACCGAATGGAATGTTGACGGTTTGGCTGAACACCAAATCTACAACAAACTCCATGAAATGGGCATTTCTATTACCGCTTACAAAATTAGAGGAGCCACGGATAAAGAGGCTGCTACCATGATCGTATCAGGTTTTACTAGTATGATCAAACATTGGTGGGATAACTACTTCACCGATGATGTCAAAAATCTAATCTATGGAGCCACAGCCATAGAAACAGTAGTTAAAACTGAAAATGGCCAAGAAATTCTTGAGCAAGTTGCAAAAGAGGACGCTTGTGCCACTCTCCTATACCATATAGCAAGACATTTCATAGGAGAACCAAAATTATTCCAGGATAGGAGCCTAGAAATCCTTAATAACCTCACCTGCAAAGACTTAGCAGACTTTTGATGGTACAAAGATACCTTCCTGGTAAAGGTCATGATCCGACCTGATTGTAATAACGATTTCTGGAAGGAACGGTTCATTAGTGGTCTCCCTTCTCTCTTTGCCGAAAAGGTTCAAACCAAAATTAAGGATAGATTCGAGGGAAAAATCCCTTACGATATCCTAACCTATGGTGACTTAATCAGTTTCATCACTACCGTAGGGATAGATCTCTGCACTGATATCAATCTTAAGAAACAACTTAAGAAAGATAGTACTTCCAAATATGGACTAGGAACCTTCTGCCAAGATTATGGATTCACCAGCCCTGGAAAAAAGCATAAGAAAAAGTCCTCTAAACCTCACAAGAAGGCTACTTCTACTAAGAAACCCTTCAAACAAGATTCTTATAAGCCCAGTAGGAAGACCAAGAAGAAAGGACCTAAGGATACTTGTTGGACTTGTGGCAAAACAGGCCATAGAGCAAAAGATTGCAAGTCTAATAAGAAGAAGAAAATAAACCAGTTAGATCTCTCTGAAGAGACTAGAGCTAGTTTATTCTCTATCATGGAAGATTCGCCTGAAACTTCTAAGTCGTCAGACTCCTATAACTCGTCCAGTGACGACTACAGCGATGAAGAATTTATCAACGCCGCTTATGAAACTGATCAATCCCAATCTGGCCAAGAATATGCCTGTAATAGTACCTTCTGCACTTGCACCAGAAAGACTCTTAATGTCATCTCAGGAAATCCTAAAGAAATCCTGTTTGACATTATAGAACACATCCAAGATGATGAGGCTAGAAATAAATACCTTCTAGAACTCAAACGCTTAATGCTTTCTCACGAAGAAAAACCCCCCAAACCTGTTATTCAGCCTTTCAGCATGAAACAGGTTATGTCAAGATTCGATAAACCTGCAGAGCCATCTATTGCTGATCTCAAAGGAGAAATCTCCACCCTAAAGGGAGAGATCAAGAATCTGAAGATTCGTCTTGACCAGGTAGAACTTAACGTTCTTACAGATCAAGTCCTAAAAAGCAATTCCCCCCTAGAAAGGATTTCTCCTCCAGGGTCCCCCAAGACATTCCCGATCATCCCTAATGACCATCTTAGAGAACCAGAGCCTAGTTCTTTTCCTGGCTCAGATTCTCCTTCCACGTCCGGCAAAGCTATTTCAGCCATAAAGGCTTATAGCGAACATATAGCCGTAAAAATGGTCATAAACAAAGACTTTGTTCTCAACAGGGTCGCCCTCTTCGATACAGGAGTAGATAGTAACTGTATCGTTAAAGGTCTTATGCCTACAAAGTACCTTACAAAGAGTACCTCTCGCCTTTACTCAGCAACGGGAGAAAAAATGATGATTCATTATCAACTCCCTAAAGCTCATGCCTGTAACAATGGCATTTGCCTTGTTAACGATTTCGTCATTACCGAAGATATCACAGAAGATATCATTTTAGGAATACCTTTCGTCAACCAGATTAGACCTTACTGGAGTGACTACGATGGAATTCATACTACTCTTCTAAACCAAACCTTGTTTTTTCCTTTATTAAGGCCCCTCTCGCAAGAAGAAGGAAACCTTATTAAAGAACAAATGGTTTTTAAAATTAACTGACTTTCTTCTCATGTCAATTTTCTTAAATATGATGTTCATATCAAAAAAATTGAACAATCCTTACAGACCCCGGAGATGATAACAAAAATTTCCAACCTTCAGAAAAATTTCGAAAAAGAAATTTGTTCCGAGTTCTCTAATGCATTTTGGGAAAGGAAGAAACACCTGGTTGAACTTCCTTACATCCCAGGGTTTGATGAACAAACCATTCCCACTAAAGCCAGACCCATCCAAATGAACCAAGAAATGATGGAAGTCTGTAAAACAGAAATTGACCATCTTTTAAAAAATAGTATTATTAGAAGCTCTAACTCCCCCTGGAGTTGCTCTGCCTTTTATGTCAACAACAGTGCAGAAAAGGAGCGCGGAACCCCTAGACTTGTAATAAATTACTAGCCTTTGAATGCGGTCTTAAAATGGATTAGACATCCAATCCCTAACAAAAGGGATCTTCTCAAAAGAACTTTCAAGGCCAACCTTTACGGTAAATTTGATATGAAGTCAGGATTTTGGCAAATTCAAATCGCTGAAAAAGATAAATACAAAACAACTTTCAATGTCCCGTTTGGGCACTATGAATGGAATGTTTTGCCCTTTGGCCTCAAAAACGCTCCGTCAGAGTTTCAAAATATTATGAACAATATTTTCAATCCTTATACTTATATGTCGATTGTTTATATTAATGATGTGCTTATTTTCTCAGAGAACATTGATTCTCATTTCAAACATTTAAATACTTTCTTTAAGATTGTTAAACTTAATGGTTTGGTTGTTAGTGCCAAAAAGATGAAGCTCTTCCAAACGTCTATCAGATTCTTAGGACACGATCTTTACCAAGGTAGCTATAAACCAATTTGCAGAGCCATTGAGTTCTCCTCTAAATTCCCTAATGAAATTACTGATAAAACGTAGCTCCAGAGATTTTTAGGAAGTCTTAATTATGTTGCAGATTTTATCCCTACTATTAGGAAGGTCTGTGAGCCTCTTTACAAAAGACTCAAAAAACCCCCAGTTCCTTGGAGTCTTGACCAAACTAATGCAGTCATCCAGATCAAAAGCTTGGTCCAGAACCTTCCGTGTCTAGGTATTCCTAACCCTGAAGCCTTCATGATAGTCGAAACCGATGCTTCAGATATTGGGTATGGGGGTATACTGAAACAAAAGATCAATGAAAGTTCTCCTGAACAGTTAGTCAGATTCACATCCGGAATATGGAATTCTGCACAGAAAAACTACAGCACTGTTAAAAAGGAAATTTTATCTATAGTGCTATGTATCACAAAATTTCAAGATGACCTTGTTAATAAGGAATTTTTGCTTAGGATAGATTGTAAATCTGCTAAAGAAATTTTGCAAAAAGACGTTAAAAATCTTGTTTCAAAACAAATATTTGCTAGATGGCAAGCTCTCCTATCTGGCTTTGATTTTCAAATTGAGTTTATTAAAGGAGAAAATAATTCCCTTCCCGATTTTCTAACAAGAGAATTTTTACACGGCCAAAATGAGACCCTCCACTCTGGGAAAAGTCCCAGCAGAAAGCAGACAAGAACAAACCAGGATGGCTAGACCATTCGATCCTCCATCCGCATTAACAAACCCTTTAAGACCATCAGTCCCTCAGAGGCCTACATTAAAGACGGAACTTCAGACACCGTTCCAAAACAAATACTCGGCTTTGGCGGAATTTTCAAAGCTCACTCCACCAATGCCAAGTAAATTGGTAGATTTGAAAACAAATAAGCCTTTTGATAAAGGGCAATCATCCAGTACGTCAGTCCAAACCAAACAAAGCTACGCAATGAAGGCTCCTGAGACCTTTGCACAGGCCGTAGATCCCACGACGGTCACTCCAAAACAAACCCCTCCAGTCAGAGAAGAATTCAAATTTATTACCACACAGGTAATGCCAATCATTGCTTTAGACAAAGCATATGAGGGATATCCATTAGAACAGCTAATCAAGCCTATTTATAATGATAAAAATTTTGTGGATACGGAAAATCCTATTAAAACAAGAAGGTATTATGAGGTCATCCTCGTTGACACTGACTCAATTAAAGTCGAACATTCTATGAACGAACGGAATCCGGAATACATTGATTATTCGAGATTCACTATTAAAAGGATACTAACTCCTTTCAACTGGTTTGCAGATCACCTGCACACACCAATTGCACTATCTATGCCTCATAGGCCACAAACTTATAATTGGTACGACTATAAGTCGGCATGGTTTAATTTCTTATATGTCAGACCAGGCCACATCTGGTTTATTAAATACTGTCCAGCAATGGTAGATGCCATTATCCCTAGGTGGTTTTATGAATGGTGGATCTACTTTGGAGGGATCAAAGAAATTCTTCCCCAACAATTCATTAATCGGTTTATGGATTTCCATACTAAAGAAGGGTGTGCAACCCTCCCCGAGCACATTCAGATGTGTAAATTCTTTATTAAAAAGCGAGTTTCTTATATTATTTCTTGGAACTTCGCTAAATGGGAACAACACCATATTAAATACTTATCCAAAGAGATAAAAGTCAAAGGTTGGACTCCCAAGCCAGCAGCACCGAAAACTCCAGACAAGGAGAAATCAGCAACAACTTCCTCAACCACGGCCTCTCACAGTAAGAAGGCCCTCAAGGAAAAATTAAAGAAGGCTTTATAGGATATGGAAAGCCAAGACATCAATGAAGAAGAAGTATTACAACTTCTTGAAGAAGCTTCTCAACTGGAAGTAGTGACAATAATGGCGATATGCTCAACCCTAAAGGAATAGCTATGGCCTATTTGGACCCCTATTAAGAATAGAGAAATGCCCCTTTAAAAGTAGAGGTTCAAAGAACTGGAATTACTTTTGAAAGGGCAATTTACTATTCATAATAAGATCCAAAAGCTACTTGCTTTTCTAAAGGAGAAAAGACACTATCCTGACAGAAGGCCCGCTAATCAGCTTTTTAAAGGCTAAAGGAATCCAATGCTTTTCCAAAAGAGAAAAGACACTTCCCTGACAGAGGGTCCTCTAAAAAGCTTTTCAAAAGGCATGTCCACTCAAGAAAAGAATCTACTTTTAGAGATTAAATCCAAGCCTTACAAATGTACACACCAGATGTATAATCTAGTTCTTTCTTGTCTATATAAGGCAGTTTGTAATCTAGGAGAAGGCATCAGATAATTTACCCACTCTAGAAAATTCTCTATTGCCCAATCTCTTGTAAACTATTTTGTAATGTTTTCGTTTAAGTTCTAATAAACTTGTAAGTTGTTTAATCCTTTCTTTTATTTTATACACTGTTTTCAGAAGATTATACTTGCGATCCATTTTCTGGTAGGATAGTTGAACAAAACAACTATACCAATCAGGTCCTTCACACTATCTCCCGGCAAATAGGAGATACAAAAAATTCTATTATTCCTTTTAGTCCCCCCGCTCCTGAGAAAGGGACTTCAATTCTAAATCCTATAACCAACCTCATCTTCAAGATTCCTGAATTCCAAAAGGAGAAATTCCCTAATCTCAGCGATGATTTCAAGGTTTCGGGAAAAATCTTGGAACAAATCAATGACAAACTTTCTAAGTTTAAAATCTTTGAGAAAGCTGAGTCCAGCAACCAGAAAGCTGAGTCCAACAACCCAAAAAGATGAAGCTTGACGTTGGTCAGCCTGAAAAGTGTGGTCTCAGCTAAGGTAAGCGTACGACCCTAATTGGTAGTCCTGTCACTAAGATAACACTTAAGATAAGTCTGTAATAAATCCATTAAGACTAAAGTAGATCCCATAAGCCTTCGATGTATTGTTTTAATTTATTACAAGTTGTATCATAGTTGGTAACTATTTTATGCTTTCTTATGTGAAAATTGTTTGCTTTCCCAGTCAGTCTCTAGACAGTATTTTCAAATATGAATCCCAACATTCATACAAAAAATACTATCAACTTATCTTCTAAAGCAACTCCGATTGCTACTATCGAAAATAATCTTCAGAACTGGAGTATTCCAGAAGAGTCTTTTAACACGATTTATCAAATTGGAAAATTTAGTTTTTTCAAAAAACATAGTTTTTAGTGTAGGAATATGTGCTAGATTTCAAGCATTCCCAAAGGAGTCCTATTTGAAAGTTACAAAAATAATTCTTAGGTATCTGTAGGGGACAGGGGACCTGATCTTATACTATCCATCAGGAGATAGTTTTCGCTTAGTGAGCTATGTTGATGCTTACTATGATGGATATTTAGTAGATATAAAAATCACTTCAGGAATGGCACATTTTCTTGGCTCATCCTTAATTTCCTGGGCTCGAAGAAACAAAATTTAGTTGCTCTATCTACCGCTGAGGCTGAATTTGTTGTTGCAGCTTCTTGTTATGCATAATTATTATAGATCAAAAAGCACTAAAAGACTTTGGTATTGACTCAGAAACCATCCCTATAATATGGGACAACACAAGTGCTCTAAACATGGCTAAGAATCCGGTGCGGCAAAAAAAGACTAAGCATATTGATTTAAGGCATCACTTTCTAAGAGATAATTTTGAGAATGGGGCAATCTGCATAAATTTCTGCAAGACTGAGGATCCAATAACATATATCTTTACTAAGTCACTTCATAAGGAACAACTTTTTAAGAACATGATGAGGTTAAGCTTGATAAAAATGATCTAATCCACCATGTGAATTAGTAGTTCTCCAAAATTTGGCTATGATTAGAAGAAAAGTATCCATGGTAAAGTATATCGCTGTTAGTCTTACTTAAAATCATACCTTTATAGGTATACACTCATTCAAAAACTTTGGAAGAAACCAGATGAAGTGTGTACAAATGTGAAAAGTCACTTAAGGAAGGAGAGGGACCTGGTCCGATTAGTATCATAAATGTTTTTCTTCTTGTTCTGTTAAAAAGGCCACATTATCTCTCATGTTAGTAAAATTATCTAAATCTAAACTAAAATCAATTTCATATTTACATTAACCTAATAGACCCTACTCAACTCATCCATCCAAATTAACCAAAGATAAACCTTCGTAGAAAATTTTGAACATCCTATTAAAAACATCATAATTTAGAGGGACCCGGTCCCAAGAAGAAGAAAATTTTTATTATTAAACTTTGCAAAGATCAAGAAAAAATATATTAATTTTAGATGAAGGTTACTTCTGTGTAAAAATAGTTACACCCCAATACAACCTCATATCATCAAACCTTCTCCTATAATCCTTCACCTTTTTCCCTAACTTCTTTGGACTTTTGGTGGAACTTGAAGTGAAAATCTTGCACTAAAATATGATACATAATTTGTTGGACATGAATGTGTTCTTTTTTTGTGCTCTTTATCTGTTTCTACCTAAAATTGTTCTTCATAAAATTGTTGCCCTAGTGGCCTTGACTTAATGAATCTATATTTATCTTTACTCTTGGTTTACTATTCTTACTTTTCAATGATGCCAAATGGGGGAATACTGAGTTCATATGTAAGGACCCAGTATAGAAGTATGATAGCACAATGACAGAGGAAAGTGTGCAAATATAATACAAATGCACCAAAAGAAATAAAAGTGCATAATAACAGTGGGGAAGTTTTTGTTACAAGATGGAAACAAGAGAACGGGTCCCTGTGTTGCTTGATGAAATAAAAATCATGATGATAGGAGGATCATTAATATTTCGGTGGTAGTCACCCTGATTATATGTGATGAATGTGCACTGATTCTCAAATTATATGGTTTAGTTTGTCATCATAAAAAATAGGGAAAATTGCTATATGTAGTTTTGATGATGAGAAACTAAACTACGAGGGACCAGGTCTCTAGATGTGCAAGGTACAGAGCAACTAGAACCCAGTGTCTACCCAGTTTTGTCCTCTTATGTATCATATTTGTAGGTGCTATTTTGTACTGACCTGGAAAACTGGTCCAATGATATTTTATCTCTAATAATCACCTAGTTATAAAATGAAATAGATGCCTCTTCATCAATTGTTTTTTTGCAATTCAAAAGAGTGAAGTGAGGCAAAAAAGTTCTAAAACTATTTTATAGCTAATTATGTAAGCTTAAATTAAAACTATTCTTAAGTGGTGATTTGTAAAAGAACCACTCTTGTTATAAGAGTTGTGTTTTATTTTGAGAGAGATACTTAGGTAGAGTTATTTAAGCATTGTTATTGATTAGAGAGAGTCCTTTGTAGAGTTACCAAGTTGAGCTTGTAGTTGAGTTACTACTATCAAAAGGAGATTAGACGTAGACTAAAATCTAGACTATAATCAGGAGGTTGATTATAGTAGATATGGAGGTGTTTGTGAGGGCAAGACGTGGTTTTTTCCTTTTTGGGTTTCCACATAAAAATCTTGTGTCTTTACCTTCCCATACTAGCTTTTTCTTGCACCTCATAGTTTTTTTACCTTTATATTACTTTTTATTGACTCTAAGGGACCTATTCCCTCACTTCATGGTGCAACCTCAAGGGTTATAATAGGACCTCTTGACAGTTTTAATTTGAGATTCTATTAGCGAGCTTTGTAGGCCTATTTTTTATCCGAAATTTGACCCAGCCCATTCTGTGAAAATATGGATCTTGTTTTACTCCTAATGATATATATATTATGATTTTAACAGCGTGATGACATTTTAGGATGGTGGACTAAAGACAAATAATTTTGGCACGATTCAAGGATACATGGTTTGGCATCGAGGTTAGTCTTATGAGAAGGACACCATGACTTAGTCTTGATTATTTAGGTTTGGGTATTAGATGAGAAATTTTACCCGTAAGGTGAAATACTTTTTTTTATTTTTGGGATCCTATATTTTCTTCAGAGGTTGAGGTAATTTGTAGAATGGGTTATGATATGATTCTAGTGTGGGATGTACATTATGTGTTGTAAGCGTGCTAATTATGATTAACCCTATTCAGGCGATTTAAGTGATCATGTATTCCTAGTTTATATAGAGTTGACTTAATTGCTCATGTTCTAGGTGTAATTCCTATATTAAGATTGATTATGGCTTATATACAATCTAAAAGATAATTTAGATACCTTAGCCTAGTCCAGGGTAAAAATTACTAAAATATAGAACTCGAGGTTAGAAGTAGGTTCCTTCAACCCACCATAATCCAAGACTTGTGTTAGCACTTCCAGACTTATTTATGCATATTAGACATAGTTGAGACTATTGAGCTTTTAGTATATGGTTACTTCATGACTTGCTGAATGATAATGGTTTTCTCGAATGGTAAATAATGGTTTGTAGCTCTGATATGGCCTTCAGATTTGATTTATTTTATGATCCATCAACATGCTTAATAATATAGGCATAACATATTTATAAAAATTAAGATGTTATTTCTTGACTCCTTGTCGTGTATCTGTATTGCTATTAGCCTCAACCATATTATTTGACTCTATTTTGTCCCTAATAGATGATTCAGGATAGTTGATTGATGCAAATGAGACTTTGACATATGTTTTTAGAG
Organism: Capsicum annuum; assembly: GCF_002878395.1. NCBI lineage: Eukaryota > Viridiplantae > Streptophyta > Magnoliopsida > Solanales > Solanaceae > Capsicum > Capsicum annuum. Next base: position 50,031,396 of record NC_061120.1, read on the forward strand.
TTTCATTGTAGTGTTAGATAAAGAGTCAATGATGGATATCAAAGATCTTCAGCATCAACCAAAGAATTTAGGGCTAGCTCAGTCTTTAGTTGAGCTCATGTCTACTTCATCCCTTTGAGGTTCAACATTAGGGATCTCGAGTCTAATTATGGATACCTCACAGTATAATATGACATGAAGTTTATCAAGTGATTCGCAGGCTAGAGTTAGATTCATTGGTATTTATTAAGGTTCTCTATTAGTTTCAGAATATGAGATTGGATTTCTTGAGTGGGCCAAGCATATTCCTATGATATATCCTTCTAAGAAGGACATGGTGCATAGATTTATTAGATGTTTAGCATCACCCCTCTATTAGGTATCAAAGCACCTGATAGCAATTGTGTCTTTCTTCTCACAGGTTGTTGATTAGGGACACAGAGAGATCATGTAACATAAAGAGAGCATATATTAAGACTTATGGATATGGTAGAAAGAGGCCATGCCATTAGTATAATGTTATTGGTATTTCATATATGAGTTAGACCCTTTTAGTATAGATTAACTTCATATGTAGACCATTGGTTCCACACAAGTAGCATTTCAGATTATGAGTGGCTCTAAGATTTGTCACAGTGATCATAAAGAGTATTATTTCTATTAGAACTCATAGAGTTTTATGTATGTCATTTAGGCTATTTGCGGCCATTCTAGATTGGAAGGGGTAGCACCTCAGTGTATGGCAGGAGCTTGTTTTAGTTGTAGTGAGATGGGACATTGATTTAGAGACTGCCCTAGATGCAAGTTAGTTGATTAGATAAAGTTATCATATATATTCCGCATACCTATAGTTTCTGAGATAGGCTACAATTGTGGGAAGGATGAAAATTATAGATGAGGGTGCTTTATGCGTTAGTTGGATAGCCATTTGGGGTTTGTTTATGTGTCTCACTAGGTTAGGGCCTCAGGAGTTTTTTATGACTACAACAAGATCCATGACTAGTCTAGAGAGAGTACCCAGCATGGGATTATTGGTCTTTCAACTTATTTAGATCATCCTAGTGATGTTGTGGCATCTTCAATTAGAAATAGTGTGCTTAGCACCTTTGTTGATGATTCAATTAGTCAGTTTTAGTTTGGACCCGATCAGATTTATTTTCCCTTAGACACGTTAAGCATGTGATTGTGGATATCACCATGATAGGTTTGCTTTGATTTCCTACATTTACCTTTTCATTATATTTATGAGATCTTCATACCCAATAATGATTTTATTCCTTGATAAGTTCATATTGGTTGGATTTTAACTTGTTATTTAAACTGTGATTATACAAATACCCTTGTGGTTTATTTCTTTTAGTAGTGGATGGAGTAGATCTATATTGATATTTTCTCCCTATGGTATAGATTTGTGTTTGAGTCCCATTTACCTTGGCATATTGGTCTTATTATGGCCCTATAGTGGTACTTGCTGTTGATTTTCATTTTTGTACCTCCTATTCATCATATTGATGATTATATTGTAATTGTTGTTGTTATGATATTATTCGATGAAATTGATCCACTCTGGATAGCTATTTAAGTTAATGTTATCTAGTTAGAATTTTCCCTTCTATGGGGTTCTTATTCGGTGGCTTGAGCAACTATATCTTGGTTGGATGATTTCTTTTCAATAGTGTGGAGTTTGATTGTTTTCCCTTATTTGTTGACTATGCTACACTAATTGTGGAATGGATTATGGTATTGAAGATAAGTTAACCTTCAATGGTTCTATTATGGTTATAGAGTTGGCAGTTTAGTTATATTGTCATTCTTGAGTTTGGGATTCTTAGACTTACCTCATGGATTGCGAAGGTTTTCATATTGACTTTTCATTTCTATATTGCGCATTTTGAGACTGACTAGTTTTAGATCCGTTCTTTGCTTGTGATTTTTTGTCGCTTGATATTGGTTTTGATTAGATGTTGAGATGTCCTTATGAAGACCCGAGGTTACCCCTAAGTTGAGACAACGTGCTTACGTCCATAAGTGACCAAAAGTGAACCCATGAATTAGTACCTGCAGTGAGAACTGAGTCAAATAGCAATACAACAATGCGTAAAGGATAAACTAATAAGATACTGAAAGTTAGAATACTGAAATATGTAGCAATGACATGTCCCAAATATGTAATAAAATTGAAAGAGCTGACTGACTGTCTAACTAATTGTTTGAAAGCCTCTAAACATCATGAGGAGTTGATAGGACAAACCCCTTAACTAACTCTAACTGACTAAACATAAAAAAATATTTAACTAACTGTAAACGTATATCATGTCCTTGATGGATGAGGACTCACCACTGGTGCAGCTGGGTAACGCTGAGCTATTTAAGAACGGCTGGGAAACTGAGCATCCGAATCTATGTTATAAGAAAACGTAGCGCAAAGGAAAAATATGCGGTCAGTACTTTGAATGTACTGGTACAAGAGATAAGAAATGACTAAAATGCATAAAATAATTGAGGTTGAATGGATGAACATATAATATCTGAGAATACAAGACAAGGTATAAATATGTTACTGAGATAATCTGAAATCTAAAACACTAAAATCTGTATAACTGGATAACTAACAATCTGTACACTTGGTCAAGCAAACCTGAGCTGAGATATACTGACTGAAACTGTATGAGGTATCATGTAACTGATACACCCTAATCTGAGATAATCGGGGTTCAACCTGTAACCCCAGGGAGAAGGGTGTCAGTACTGTGCCACGAGTACTAACACTAGCTATGTGTATCCACTATAGTGGCGTCCTGAAGGACTAAGGAGTCACCCTCCACTGGCAGGCGCTCTCATGAGATATGTGTCAACCCTTAACTGGCAGGAAGACATCTCAAACCTATTTTGGATTCGTAGTTCTGGAACTTAGGGACTACTACTAAAGGTCACACCCTCTATTGGCAGGTGATCCCTCATCCCTAGGTTTGTTCGGTGCTAAATCCTACTACTAACTTAACTGACACTGGTACTAAACTGAACTAAGTTTAACTAAACATTATTTATGATAGTGCTCATTATGATCATAAATATCTAAGTATAATGAAAAGATTCATGACTTAACTAACTTATTACTTAAAAATCTAAAATCATGTAAAACACGTAGGTATCGAGTCTTCATAACCCGCCAACCTTGAATAATAATAAAATAATAATATTAAAACCTAAAACTGTAATATAGAAGTCATGATTCAAAGATCCATGTAAAAATATGACATACCCGCCAGGTTATGACAAATTTACCCAACGGGGTAGACACTTAGAAAGATTTTGCTAATATTTTGGGACTAACATCAAAATTGAAGGCTATATAAGGATTCACAAAAAAAAAAGTGAAGCCCTAGGGTCTAATAAAACCTAAACATAAAGATAAAAGACCTATAACGTACCCTAACCACATTAGGAGAAAATTCTCGATCACACCAAGTCTGGAGAACATACAGCTGCTCTGGCACTGTCCACTGGTGGCACTGGAAATAACACCCAGTTGAGCCATGCGACTTGTTGGTGCTGCTAAAGAATTAGTCTGGCCCTACTAGCGATGACTTCTACCCCTCAAAGAAACCACAGGACACTCTCAGATCCTATGGCCTATCTTTGCATATCCGAAACACACATCACTACCCACTCTACCCTTACCCTAATGGTTCCTACCATATTTTTTGTAGAGAACATTAGTATGAACACTATTCCTACTACCCTAGGACTTGGAGCCTGCAATCTATCTAGATTGTCTTTCCTGAACTTAGGCACTGGCGCACTAGTTGAAGATGGAGTAGGGGCTTACATTTTTTGTTGGAACTGATAATGATTTCTGCCTTCTGACTGTAGCTGAGAAAAGTTAAAACTACATGTTCTGGACCTCTTATCCTCCCTCTCCCTCTCCTTATGCTTCTCTTTCTCAATTTACCAAGCATGAATGATGATTCTAGATAGGTCCATCTACATAATCAATGAGGCAGTCCTACACTCCTTAACCACACTATCAGCTACAGCGGATACAAACTTACTTATTCTAGACTTATTATTCACCACCATAGTAGGAGTATACCTCCCCAACTAAGTGAAGTTAAGAGAGTACTCCTTCACTCTCATATTACCCCGGTTCAAATTGATTAACTTCTTAACATGAGCTCCCCTCAAATCTAGGGGAAATAAATTGTCTAAGAAAGCTGTGACTAACTCCTCCTACTCTACCGGCCCTGCCTCAACACCTCGGTCCTCCTTGCACTGCTTAAACTAGGTGTGAGTTACATCCTGTAACTAATATGCATCCAACTTTTCACTCTTACTCGAAGTGAAGCCCATGAAATTGTCACGTTTTTTACCATGTACAAAAAATCCTGTAGATCCTCCTCAGACTTGGACTAAGAAAACAAAAGGGGATTCATCTGAGTGAAATCTTGAATCCTGGCTGCAGCTATATTTGCCACTGTATTGGCTGGGGAAATAGCCTGATAGTTGTTCTGAGTAGCTATAGATGGTATAGGTTAGTGAAAATAGCCCAAAATTTGGTGTGAGAGATATGCTCATTCAGGGGATTTTATTAAATAGGCGGTGGTGTAGGCTGATCTCCATTCCTTCTTCTATTGTTTCAATTGGGTAGCATTATCTGTAGATAGAATGAAAAAAGTATTAGAAAGAGGAATTAAATATAGATCATGCTCTTTCACATGACATGAACATTGAAAGAAGGGAAATTTTCCTAAAATATCTCGTATCCTCTAGCCCATAAGTGTGGCGCATTTCACACCCATGCACAAGACTTTATTCAACGCGACTTTCAGACACCCTTGGACTCTTTAAAACCTTAGGCTCCAATACCAAGTTTTACCATGACCCGAGGCTATCCAAGAAGTCGAGACAATGGTGCTTATGACCATAAGTAAACCCATGAACTGGTACCTATTTTAGGAACTTAGTAAAATAGCAATACAACACATGTGTAGAGGATAAACTGATAAGATACTGCAAGTAAGAATATTGAAAACATAGCAATGACATGTCCAAAATATCTGATTAAACTAAAAGAAATGATTGGCTACCTAACTAATTTTCTAAAAGCCTCTAAACATAATGAGGAGATGATAGGACAAACCACCTAACTAATTTTGACTGGCGGGACATAAGGAAATATAAAAATAACTGTTAAAGCATATCGTGCCTATGATGGATGAGGACTTAAAACTACAAATTATAGTTAATGCTGAGCTATCTAAGCATGGTCAGGAAACTTAGTGTCTGAACCTATGTTATAAGACAATATAGCATAAGGGAAAAGTGAGCGGTCAGTACTTTGAATGTACTAGTATCTGAGATAAGGACTAACTGAAATGCATGAAATAATTATACATGAATGAATGAATATATAATATCTCAAAATGCAAGACTTAGTATAAATATGTTATCAAGATAATCTGTTATCAGAAAGACTAAAATTTGTATAACTAGAAAACTAACAATCTGCACATTTGGTCAAGTAAACCTGAGCTAAGATATACTGAAATACTGACTAAGACTGTGGGAGGTATCATGTAACCTACATGATCCAATGTGATCTATTTGGGTCTAGCCTATAACCCCAGTTGGAAGGGTATCAGTACCGTGCCACGGGTACTAACACTGGCTTTGTGGATCCACTAAACTGACTTCCCAAAGTAATAAGAATTTACCCTATACTAGTAGGTGCTCTCATAAGATAAGTGTTAACCCTCAACTGACAGGATCACATCTCAAATCTACACTGGCTATATAAATCTGGAACTCAGGTACTTCTACTAAAGGACACATCCTCTACTGATAGGTGAGCCCCCATCCCTGGGTTCGCTCTATGCTAAATCCTCCTCCCCACTAAACTGACACTGGTTCTAAACTGAACTAAGTTTAACTGAACATTATTTCTTATAGTGTTTATCATGATCATAGATATCTGAGTATAATGAAAAAATTCATGGCTTAACTGACTTATTACTTAAAAATCTAAAATAAAGTAAAACACGTAGTATTGGGTGTTCATAACCTGCAAGCACTAACTTTAAATATATGATATTAACAATCAAAATTACAATATGGATGTCATGATTCAAAGATCCAAAGAATAGACCTTTAACCAAAACAAGTGAGAATCATAAACTTGAACATGGGAATATCTTAAACCTGAGAAAACAACATGATTACAAGGCTCAGTTCATAATTTGTGGATTTAACGTGATATCAATGGACTATGACATGGAAACTTCCAATTAAAAATATGAAATTACTTAATTCACTTAGAAACACTTGTAGACATAACTTTTAATTGATTTAGCATGTAATTTATGGATTAGTTTCATAAATTAAGATAAGAATTATACTTGTAAGTGAACATAGGGGTTTTGGCCTCAGTAGGTGAAAGGGACCTATTGATGAATATCCACTTACCTCTATAGTTAGATTCTTAAGGAATGCTTGAAATAGAAGCTTGAAGTCTTGGGTTATTGGAAGGAGAAGCTTGAATTTCTTCGTTATTTTGATGGAGGAGGGTTTCTACGTGATTGATTTTGAAGTTATTGGGCAAATAATGCCCTTTTGAGGGTCATAAGTTGTGTTTTGGATGACTGGGGTTGAGCTGAAAGGACCACACTATCCCTTGGACCCTTAAATAGTAAAGATTAAAATACACACCTCTATGACATGGGCTCTTGGAAAAATGGACCTTGCAACACGGGCCCTATCCCGATGGACTAACCCTTGCAACGCGGGCCCTATCCTGATAGACTAGCCCTAGCGGCACGAGCCTATCTCAGTGGGTGCACTATTTTTATTTTCAAATGTTCCCCTGCGCCCATATGAAAATCCCAAAAGTTCCCTCGATACATACCTTTGACAACCACGAATATGAATCCGCTAAAAAACTAATATCCCAAGGTTGGGAAGATCAAAATTAAAATACATGAAGTTTAGGAGTATTGAAAATGGTTAAGTCCTTTACACTTAGTGAAAATTTCAATCCTTGGACCCTTTAACCATGCAACTATCACTGAATCGAGCCTAGGATCTTATGGGGTATTACAATATCTTCTCTTGGGAAAATTCATCCTCGAATAAGACTGGTTAGCATGAAATTACTACGGCACTATGACCATATACTGAACATGCATGAATTGGAACATAATTACATAACTGAGGATGATAGTTGAACTAAACTGATTTTGTGAATGTATGCAATGACATGATAATGATTACAAAGATGAAATAGAGAAAGGAAATGAGTCAATCTAAGGAAAATTGTTACCTCAAGATGAATCTGAGTTTGCGAAGAATAGATGACGGTACTTAGTTCACATATCTACTTTTGCTTCCCAAATATCTCCATCAATCGACTAATTTCACCATAGAACTTTAGCCAACGGAATTTTATTATTCCTTACCTTATGAATTTGACGATCAAGGATCTCAAATAGAACTTCTTCATCTGATAGACTATTCTAAACATCCATACTTTTTAATGGAACATCAAAAACTAAATCATTAATGCATTTCTTCAACAAGGAAACTTAAAACACCGGATGTACTGATGCCAAATCTGCAGGCAACTCAAGCTCATAATCTACCTTTCCCAAATGGTTCAAGATTCAATATGGGCCAACATAGCGGGGAATGATATTACCTTTCTTGCCAAATATCTTTACTCCCTTCATAGGCAAAATCTTCAAATAAACCAAATCACTAACCTCACACTCAAGATCCTTTCTCCTCATGTTTGTATAAGATTTCTGATGTCTTTCGGATATCTTTAGCCTTTCTCGAATCAACAAAACGTTCTCTATTTCCTCAATCTTTAAATCTAACCCTATCAAAGTAGCCTCACCTGGTTCAAACCAACCAATAGAAGATCTACATCTCCTTTCATAGAGAGCCTCAAATGGAGCCTTCTGAATACTTGAGTTATAATTATTGTTGTAAGAAAACTCAATCAAAGGTAAGTGGTCATCCCAACTACCCTTAAATTTAATAACACAGGCTTTCAACATGTCCTCTAAAGTCTGAAGGGTTCGTTCTGCCTGTCCATCTGTCTAAGGATGAAAAGATATACTGAAATAAACTTGGGTACCAAGACCCTTCTGAAGAGCCTTCCAAAAGTAAGAGGTAAATTGAGTACCTCTATCTAAAATGATGGACAATGGAATCCCGTGATACTTGACCAACTCTCTAAGATAGAGTCTAGCGTAATCCTCAACTAAATACGATGTATGAATTAGAAAGAAATTAGCTGACTTAGTCATTCTATCTAAAATGACCTAAATTAAATCATGCTGACGACGCGTATGAGGCAACCCTATCACAAAATCCGTGTTCACCACTTCCCATATCAAAATAGGGATGCTAAACTCCTACAATGTACTACTAGGACTTTGGTGCCTAACTTTGACCTGTTGAAATTTCAGACACTTAGCCATAAACTCTACAATATCCTTTTTCATGCCACTCCACCAATAAATTTCCCACAAATCACAATATATGTTTGTGGCTCCTAGGTGAATAGAGTACCATGCACCATGTGCTTCTTCTCAAATTCACTATCTCAAATCATCAACACATGGAACACACTATATTCCTTGAAAATAAAGCACACCATCTCCCCTTTACGAGAAAAGCTTCACCTTCTGCTCTCTAACTACCTCCTTCAACCTGATAAAACTAGGATCCCTATCTTACTTTTATTTCACTTCAGAAACCAAAGAAGATTCCAAACCATTCAGATGCTATATACTACTTTTGGCGGAATCAACAAACTAAACTCCCAACCTAGCTAGCAGATTAACCTCACAGACTAACTCTTTCTTATCTCCCTCAACATGAGCAACACTACCCATGGACAGTCTACTAAGGGCATCTTCCATTATATTGGCCTTGCTTGAATGATACAACACACTCATATCATAATGTTTCAACAACTCAAGCCATATTCACTGGAAAAGACTTAGGTCTTTTTGTGAGAACACGTACTTTAATTTTTTGTGATCCATGAACATAAATTCCTAAACCCTATAAGGATAGTGCCTTCAAGTTATCAAGGTGAATACAACAGCTGCCAACTTAAGATCATTAGTTGGGTAATTTTTATCATGTGGTTTAAGCTGCCTGAAGGCATAGTCTATGACCTTACCCCTCAGTATCAATACACAACCTAGACCAACTCTAGAAGCATCATAATAAACTAGAAATCCATTTGAACCATTTGGTAAAGTCAAGACTGAAGCAGAAGTGAGCCAAGTCTTTAGCTTCTAAAAAATCTTCTCCCAGGAATCAAACCAATGAAATTTGACTTTCTTATGAGTCAATCGAGATATAGGGGAAGAAATCAATGAAAAAACTTCAATAAATATTCTTTAATAGACAACCAAACCCAAGAAATTCCTGATGTATGATGGAGATATAGGTCTAAGCTAGTTTCTTACCGCTTTGGTCTTTTGAAGGTCAACTTAGATGCCATTACAAAACATTATATGGCCAAGAAAAGATACTAATCTTATCCAAAATTCACACTTAGTTAGCAAATAATTGATGATCTCTAAGGGTTTGCAACACAACCCTTAGATAATTTGCATGATCATTCTCACTATGGTAATAGACAAGGATATCATCAATAAAAACTATGACAAACATGTCTAAGTAGTGCTTGAACTCCCTATTCATCAAGTTCATGAATGCTACAAGGGCATTTGTTAGTCCAAAAGACAACTAGAAATTCAAAGTGGCCATACCGAGTTCTAAAAGTTGTGTTCAGAATGTCATATTCTTTAATTCTAAGTTGATGATAGCCAGATCTGAGGTCAATCTTAGAGAAATAACTAACACCCTAAAGTTTTTTGAACAAGTCATCAATTCTGGGGAGTAGATACGTATTCTTGATTGTGACTTTATTCAACTAATGGTAGTCGATGCATATTCTGAGAGAATCATCTTTGTTACGTAGGAACAGGATTGGAGCACTCCATAGAGAAGTACTAGGCCTGATGAAATCCTTATCTAAGTGATCTCTTAACTGTTCCTTCAACTCCTTGAGCTCAGCTGGAGCCATACAGTAAGGGGGAATAGAGATAGGCTAGGTATCTAGAAAGAGAACTATTTGGAAGTTGATTTCCCTCTAGGGAGGAACTCTAGGATGATCTACGGGGAACACATATGGAAATTTATTTACTACTAGAACTGACTCAAGACTCGGAGCCTCAAAATTTAAATCCTTGACTTGGAAAATATGGTAAACATATCCGTTAGATATCATCTTACTTGGTTTAAGATATAAAATAATCTGACCCCTAAGTACTGAAGTACTACCCCTCCATACGATAACTGGTTCATTAGGAAACTAAAAATAAACAAATTTATTTCTACAGTCAACTGAGGCATACCATAAGTGGAGCCAATCTAGGCCGAGAATGATATCAAAATTAGTCATCTCTTACTCTAAAAGATAAACTGAAGTTATTTTCTGAGATACTATGACCGAGAAATTTTTTTATACCTACCTGGCTATGAAAAATTTACCCATCAAGATAGACACTGAGAAAGATTTTTCTAATGTTTTGGGACTAACACCAAAATTGACTGTTCTATACGGAGTCATAAAAAAATTAAGATCTGAGGTCTCATAAACATAAATATTAAGATAAAAGACTTGTAAAATAAACATAACCACATCAGGAGAACTTTCCAAATCATGTTGAGTTTGGAGAGCATACAACTATTCTGGCACTGCCCACTAGTGGCACTAGACATGGCACCCTGGTAAGCCTGGTGACCTATCGATGATGCTAAAAAATTAGTCTGGCCCAGCTGGAGATCACTTCTTCCCCTCAAAGTATCCATTGGATACTCTTAGATCCTATGGCCTGGCTTGCCATATCCGAAACACACATCACTACCCACTCTACCCTTACCCTGATGATTCCTACCAAATTTTATATAGAGCAGATTAGTATGACTACTATTCACACTACCCTAGGACTTGGATCCTATGCTCTATCTCGATTGTCATGCCTTAACTTAGGCACTGGTAATTGTTTTTGGAACTAATAATAATTTCTGCCTTCTGACCTTAGCTGAGAAAAGTTAAAACTACCTATTTTGACCCTCTTTTTCTCTCTCTCCCTCTCCTTATGCTTCTCCTTCTCAATCTAATAAGCATGAATAATAAGTCTAGATAGGTCCATCTCTATAATTAATGAGGCGATTCTACACTCTTTATCCATACTATCAACTACACCAAATACAAACATACTCATTCTAGACCTCTTATTCACTACCATAGTAGGAGTATACCTCCCCGACTGAGTGAACTTAAAAGAGTAATCCTTCACTCTTATATTACCCTGGTTCAAATTGATGATCTACCTAATATTAGCTCCTCTCAGCTCTAGGGGAAAGAACTTGTCTAAGAAAGTTGTGGCTAACTCCTTCCACTTTATCGGCCCTACCTCAACACCTCAATACTCCTTTTATTGCTTAAACCAAGTGTGAGATACATCTTGAAAATAACGTAAAACTAACTTTTTACTCTCGCTCAAAGTTATGCCCATGATATTGGTCACTTTTTGCACCATGTACAAAAAGTCAGGATACTGAGTGTCTGAACCTATGTTATAAGATAATATAGAATAAAGGAAAAGTATGCGGTGAGTACTTTGAATGTACTGGTATCTGAAATAAGGATTGACTGAAATGTGCAAAATAATTGAGCATAAATGCATGGACATATAATATCTTAGAATTCAAGACCTAGTATAAATATGTTACTAAGATAATCTATAATCTAAAAGACTAAAATCTATATAACTGGATAAATAACAATCTATAAACTTGGTCAAGCAAACCTGTACTGAGGTATAATGAAATATAGGCTAAAACTATGGGAGGTATCATGTAACTGACATGACCCAATCCAATCTAGTTGGATCCAACTTGCAACCCTAGTTGGAAGGGTGTCGGTATCGTGCCATGGGTACTAATACTGGCTATGTGGATCTTCTAAACTAGCATCCCAAAGGACTAAGCATTTACCCTATACTAGCAGGTTCTCTCATGGGATATGTGTTAACCCTCAACTGATAGGAAAACATCTCTGGACTATGTTGGCTATATAGTTCTAGAACTCAGGGACTTATACTAAAGGTTATATCCTCTACTGTTAGGTGAGCCCCTATCCCTAGGTTTGATTGGTGCTAAATCCTACTCCTTACTAAACTGACACTATTACTAAATTGAACTAAGTTTAACTGAACATTATTTCTTATAGTTTTCATCATGATCATAGATATCTGAGTATATTGAAAAAATTCATGGCTTAACTAACTTTTTACTTGAAAATATAAAATAAAGTAAAACACATAAGTATCGGGTTTTCATAACCTGCAAGCATTGATTGATCATAAATATATGATATTAACACTCAAAACTATAATATGGATGTCATGATTCAAAGATCCAAAGCATAGACCTTTCACCAAAACAAGTGAGAAGCATGAACTTGAACATAGGAATATCTTAAACAAGAGAAAACAACATGATTACATGGCTCAATTCATAACTTGGGGATTTAACATGATATCAATGGACTATGACATGGAAAATTGCAATTCAACACATGAAATAGCATAAATTCACTTGGAAAAACTTGTAGACATAACTTTTAATAAATTTATCATGAAATTAATGGATTAATTTCATAAAGTAAGATAAGATTTATACTTGTAAGTGAAATAGTTTTTTTGGGCTCAATAGTTAAAAGGGACCCATTGCTGAATACCCATAGACCTCTATAGTTAGATTCTAGAGAATTTCTTGAACTCTTGGGTTCTTGGAAGGAGAAGCTTGAATTTCTTTGCCCTTGGGATGGAAGAGGGTTTCTACGTGATTGATTTTAAAGTTAATGGGCAAATAATACCCTTTTAAGGGTCATAAGTCATGTTTTGGATAATTGGTGTTGAGGGGAAAGGACCAAACTACCCCTTGGCCCCTTAAGTAATGATACTGAAAATACATACCCTCGCCACGCAAGCCCTATCCTGATGGAATAGAACTTGCGATATGGGCCCTGTCCTGATAGACTAACCCTTATGGTGCGGCCCCTATCTTGGTGGACTAGCCATTATGATGCGGGCCTATTTTTGTGGGTGTACTATTTTCAATTCCCAAAAATGCACCTACGCCCGTCTGAAAATCCTAAAACTTCCTCAAGACATACCATTAACAACCACGTTATGAATCTACTCAATAATTAACATCCTGAGGTTGGGAAGATTAAAATAAAAATCTATGAAGTTTAGGAGTCTTAAAAGTGAGTAAGTCCTTAACACTTAGTGAAAATTTCAAGCCTTAGACCCTTTAAACATGCAACTACAACTGAACCTAGTTTAGGATCTTACGGGGTATTACAGTCCTGGATTTATCTCTTAGTTTTAATGGATTCATCTCTTAGAGAAGGTTTGAGCTTGGTACTAATGTAAAGATTGGATCCTCCTTTCTTGCCGTGACATGGTTTTTTGTCTAAAGTTGATTTAGAGAGTTAGAGGTAAGTGGTCTTTCTTGTGATCATTTCTTGAGTTAATATATCAAAAATTCTTCATCTTAAGTTGCTTAGTTCATTTCCTATAGTGATCCTGACCTTGACATAAGTGTCAGGCTTAGTACTTTTTTCCTTCCTTGGTGAGGTGATTCATGGGTTGTTTGAGTTATGATTTCCCTACTTGGGTGGATTTAGGAAATCCTTATTTTAGAGTTGGTTTGGTCTAATAATATTTGATGGAGTGCTTATCCTTAACGATATATTCCTATGGATATTCTTTATCGAGATGGAGTATTAGAATGGTTAGTTTTCTGTTAAATTTTTGTTTCTTTAAGTTGCTAGAATTTTTCTATTACTATCGTGATTTATAGTTTCGATGGAGTCCTTGAGTATGTTTTGGAGGTTCATGCCCTCCAGCAGATATGGAGAGGGTTATTTGCATTTTTTAGTTGGTGATTTATCCTTCGACATGATTTTATTTTTGTGGCTATATTTTATGCCCTCTAGCTAATATAGATTTAGATATTTGTATTTTCAGTCGATGGTTTATCCCTGTGCTGGTTTTGTTCTTTAGTTGTCTTTTTAGTTTATCTTGGTATGATTTAGCTCGATTTCTCAGATTTGGATACCAAGGTTGAGTTGAGTATTTGAAATTAATATAGACTTATTAGCTTAGTTCTTGACTTAACGTATTGGAATAGTTATTTGGATGTTATGATAGATTTAGAGTGTGGATGCCTACCGATCTTAAGGTTTGATTTGGATATTTGAGATCGAGCGATTAAACCTTAGTGTTGAGATTTTTGCTTGGAGTTGCAGAGTTTGAGTGAAACCTTCATATTAGAATTTATCTAATTTTTTATTTCATTTATTGGCTGATTGAGCCTACTTCGTGGTTATCTATTTTGTCTTCTTGAGTTTGGATTATGGTAAATAGGTGTTTAAATAACAGCCCATGGATACGGTATTGGTTCATTCAAATTTTTCCTTAGATCTTCAGTTTTCTTTGAGAATTTTGGATGATAACCTTATCGGGAGTAGTATGCTTGAGTTAGGTTCAACTTGGTTTAATTATCCATTGACAAGACATCATAAAATAGATAATTTAGTGATGAGTAGTTATGGCTTAAACTTCTTAATTTCAGTTTTGATCACTATACATACTAATTTTAGCATCGGCATAGATTGCATTGCTTAATTGTCTCAATTTGTTTGCCCAGATAGCGCCTTATGGGCTTATTCTCATGTTTGTCATATGGACTTTTAGCAAATTAGCTTCAGTTCTCTGAGTTTTCTTTGATAAGATTTTGCAGGAAAAACTTAGGTGATTTTTCTCTTGATTTGTGATGGATAGCGGTTGTAGAATTATAAAAGAAGGTTATATTTCGATTTGGAGTTGGTTGTCTGACTCTTTCCTAGGTTTACTTTTGGCTTTGATAGGCCATTGTTGATTTATGTAGGTATCGAAATGGTATAAGTGTGTTATGGTTCAGATTTGCATGCATTAACCTTTTTTGGTTTAGTTGGAGGCTAATTAGTAGTTGAGGTTGAGTTTTGGCTATTTGGGAAGTAAACTCAAAGAGATGGTTGAAAAAGGGAAACCTGTGATGAATTCTCTTAGAAGTGCTCTCTTTTTATTAAGGTTATCTGGGAAGTCATGCTTGTAGCATGCGGGCCCAGTAACTCATCCTTCTGAGCTTTTGAGACCTTTCTATCCATTGACTTTCACAGATGAAAGTCCTTTTAGTAGTGGATATTGTAATAACACTCTAGGCTATTTCTTTGATTTGTGTGTGCTTCCAGTATTTTGATCCTTCCCACAATAGCTACAGGGCATTTATGACTTGTCAAAACTATTGATTTGGTGGTCGGAGAGTTCTTTTGGATTTTAGGCTCATTTCCTTAGTTTGGGTTTTTTGCTATTTAGGATTTATTCTGGAATCAAAACTCCTAGTAGATGGACCTCATATGAGAATTTCAACAACATCACCAACTCTGAAATATTGATTTTAGGCTAGGTAGACCTTTTGGTCTGGGTCCCGAGGCACCCGGGCTCATTTTTACCTATTGGTTGAAAAGTTAAGAATAAAAAATATTGGTGTGGGATCCAAATTTAGTTTAAACAACCTGAGATGGAAAATTAGATTGCGCCATTGAGTCTAGAACATCGAATTTTCAGTGGATTCATAGTTTGTTTACATATGTAGGATTCCAAATAAATCCCGAGGGCTTGACAAAAACATGAAAAAATTTTTGAGTTTCAGCTATCAACAAATGTGATTGCGATCGCCAGCCAAGGGCTATTGTGGAACCCTTAGCAGGGAGATAGCTCAATCGCCATAGCATGTCACAATTATGATCTGTGTGGCACGGCAGAGATAGTTTGATCACACTCCTCGAGGTCGCGATAGAAACTCCCGAGTACCTAGAATAGGTATAAATTGAGCCTTTTTCCATTATTTTGGGCATTACTCATATTTCCTTGAGAGCTAAACCCTAAAATAGTGTCAGTTCCTAAAATGAAGCTTGTAGATGATTTGGAGATCTTAGTTAACAATTATGCTGTGATTTTCCTTCAAAATTTGTAGTAAGATTTCTTTGATTTCCTAACAAATTCTTAGAAATTTGGGCTTTGAATTCCCGAACTTTAAGGGTTAATTTGAGACCCGATTTGTCCTCTGTTTATGCTCAACTTTTGAGCAAAACTTCCCTGTCCTTCAGGGGACCTCATAGCTGTTTTATTTTTGGATTCTGTTAGCTGGCCCTGCGGGCTTGTTTTTGACCAAAAATTTGACTTGACCCATTATATGGCAATGTGAGTCTTGTTTCACTCCTAATGATGTATAGATTATGATATTTATAGTGTGATGACATTTTGGGATCGTAGAGTGAAATCGAATGATTTGGGCACGATTCAAGGATTTATAGTTCGGCATCAAGGTAGGCTTCTTTCTACTCTTCTTCACAAGATGATGCGATTTATATATTTTATGTGAATGTGAATGCTAATATTAATTATGGGTAGGACACCGTGACTTAGTCTTGATTATTGAGGTTTGGGGATTAGATGAAGGATTTTACCCTTAAGGTTAAATACTTGCTATATTTCTGGGATCCTATCATCTTCGTCATAGATTGAGCTAATTTGTAGAATGGTTATGATATAATGCTAGATTTGCGATGTAGTTTAATTTTTGGATGCATGGTTAAACTTATTTGGGAGATCTTAGTGATCTTGAAATTGTAATTTAGGTAGAGTTGACTTAATTGTTCATTTTCTAGGTGGAATTTCTATCTTAGGATTGATTATGATGTATGGCCAATCTAGAAGTCAATTTAGATACCTTAGCCTCGTCCAGGGTAGAAATTTCTTAAATATGGAACTAAGGATTAGAAGTGGATTCCTTTAGCCGACCTTAGGCCATGACTTTTGTTAGCCCTTGCGGACTTCTTTATGCATGTGACACATAGTTGAGACTATAAAGCCTTTAGCATAAGTTATTATATGACTTGGTGAATGAAAATGGCTTTCCCAGATTGTGATTAATGGATTATAGCTATGGTATGATTTTTAGATTTTATTTATGAAAGGGTCCATCAATATGCTTAATATATATGCATAAATATAGTTATAATGAATGACCTATAGATATGAGATGCCTTATAGGTGTGATACTCCTCGTAGATATGATTTATGGTCTATAGATATATTATGGCTCATAAATGTGAGATGCCTCATGGAAATGATTTATGGCCTATATAAATGATATGCCTCATAGATGTGAGATGTCCTATTGATATATTATGCCTCCTAGATGTGTTGTGCCTTGTAGATAAGCTATGGCTTATAGATATGAGATAGCATACAAATATGATTATCGACATAGGTTTTGGATATGTATGTTATCCTAAGGATGTGATTATGATGTTGTAAATATTCTGGATGCATTCTTGGGCCTAAGGTCCTGTTATGATATCAGTTGGACACGGGGGAAATATTTATCCTTATAAAGGATGTGGTTGCAGTTTATAGATATATTAATGTTTATGGTTTCATTGTTTGAATACTGGTGATGGAAAGCATAGAATTGGCACATTCATGAGCATTAAATTAGTAAATCATATAGTTCCAACTAAAATATAATTTTATTGCTATTTTCCTAAATAGGGGTTAAAGCCCACTCTTCATCTTAAAAATGATTTTTTATAACAATAATTGTCATCTTAATGAATAACCTATGTGTAAAGAGATGAAAAATAGTGTTTTGAAGATTTAACCAAGAAAGATTTTGGTCTATGATTTGATATCACTAATTACTCCAGCCATGAGAGATTTCGACTATTTCTACACTTTCATAATGATTCTTTAGTCCCGTAGTTTACCCTGGTCAGTGAATTTATGTATTTACACTCTTTTTAGCCACGACTTATGTTTGTGCACCTATTATATATTTATATACATATATCTCCGATATAGGATAGAGAAGGATAATTGCATTAATGATATAAATGTCGGGTAGAACTCGATGATAAATTATAGTATTGATGTTATATATATATATCTGTTATGATGATATACTTATATACTCGATAAGACTCGAGGATGCTTATGATGATATGCTTATATACTCGACTAGGCCACAAGATGATTATGATGATATACTTATATACCCAATAAGACTGGAGGATGATTATGATGATATACTTATTTACCTGGTAAGGTCGAAGGATGATTATGATGTTGATGGTTATGATGATGATTATGATATTGATTATACTTATTGGTTTGAGTCCGAATATATATTAAGATAATTGGATCTATTGTGGCACTGTGGATTCTATTGCATTCATCCATCCATACACTTTGTCGATAACCCATATGCTCCTATATCTATCAATATAATAGGGGGTTGCATAGGTATAGGGGATGAGTATGACTTGTGTTATATTATACGTTGATTGAAATTTCTGAGCCTACGGTGGTAGGGATTTATGAAAGGCTCAGTTCTGTATTGGTTGTCCAAGCTAGCCGGTTACTCACGTAGTCATTGCTATCATTATCATTACTATTATTATATTCATTGTTATGGCTAATTTGTGACAGCTTTGCTAGTGATTAGGTATAGAGATTGAGGTATGATTCTGGAACTTTTGCTTTATGATTACATTACTATATATTATTACCTTATGATTAGATGTATGAGTTAGAAACCATGAGTATACTAACAGTAGTTCCTGCTATGATTATGAGGTCTTAAAATTCTAGTCTAATGATTTATGATGTACTTCAAGTTGACCTTGTTTATGTATAGATATATATGTATATCTAGCTATATGTAGCTATGGTATTACCATATATCCCTTCCTTTATTTATTCAGATTGTATATTCATTTCTTGGCCTAGTATACTTTTATATATCCTTATTTCTCCTTTTATTCGTATATTATTCAGTGATATATGGTAAAGTGTTGTGATTCTTCATTTTTATGCATGCATATGATGGTTCAACTTTAATGATTCCTTAGTCCTATTATGTTTGTTCTTAGATATGAGTAGTATAGTTTACCCTTACTATCTCACTGGCTATACTATGTTGTTGTTGTATATTTGGGCATAGTTTTCCATTCTGTTTATATGTTATATGTATTTGCATTATTTTTTTATCCCAGTCGGCAGTTACCTACTGAGTACCACGTGTTTGGTACTCATATTGGACTTCTACAGCCTATAAATCATAGTATGGATTATCACCATTGATGTGTATTTCATATAGAGTAGCTATGGTTCAGAGATGTAGGGTAGCTCTTGATGTTCAGAGTGTTACTTTCCTCTCTCTTATTTACTAGACTAGTCTGTCTGTTATATTTAGAGATAAGTTGTATCAGTGTAATTCCCTTGGTACTTCATTTTGTATTCTTATTATACTAGTAGCTCTTGTACTGAGTATCGGGTTTTAGGATTATCTTATGTATGTTAGCCTTTTATTACACTTATTACACATTCTTTCCTTCATCTTTTTTAGTAGTCTGTTACTAGTAGTTCCAAACTACTGACTGACTTGCCTACTGATAGGTTACAGTAGGTGTCATCATACCAAAGAAATTAGGTCATGACAATAATGGGCAATAATTGATCAGATGTCTTGATTCAAGACCAGCTGGATCTCCTTCTATGAATTGGAATTATTTTTTCAAATTTTTTTTAGAGAATTGTATGCCTTACAACATACACAAATGCATGAGCGTCAAGTTCATAATAATACAACAAGTATCTATGATGGTGGCAGAATTTGAGGCTAGATTTCATTAATTAGCTAGATATACTACCATGATTCTACCCTCTAAGTATAAAAGGATATGAGGCTTCTTTAGAGTACTAAGACTTCCACTCTTTATGGTCGCTCAGAGTTTGGTAGCCATGGGTAGATATTTTGTTTACATTGCTTATTTTTTTACCCTATATAAGGTTTACATCACGAGGCCCGTGGGGATAATGATAAGAAGCCACGCTACTAGACAGCTACAATGGGAGTTATAGTGGTGCTCAAATTAGAATTAGACATCTTAAGGGTCGGTATCCTTAGTAATAACTATATTGGTAGCAAAATTAGTCTAATAGGCCAATTCAAAAAGAGCTATTCATTTTAGATAGGGGTTAGCCTGGTTATAGTAATTTTAATGACTAAAGTGGTAGTCAATGGTCGATGGGTATTTAGTTAAGATCTTTAGGATAAATTGTCCATTCTAGGTCAATCAAAACTAGTTATTAGGTTAGAGTGCTTGGGACATGCTATGATTGTGGTAATATGGGTAAATTTTATAGAATGTGTCCCCAACATAGGATGATTGAGCCTTCTGCATAGATTGTTCATCCAATTATGTTAGTGCTACCTTTTCTTAGGAGTAGTGCACATGGTCATAGGAGTGGCCTTCAGGGTTTTTCTAGAGGTCCTCAGGCAGGTTGGGTTGGTGTTTATATAGACACCAACTGTAAAGAAGGATGGGTCATTTAAATGTTATTCCTGGTAGGTCAGAGGCTAAGGTGTTGGATATTGTAATTATAGGTATAATCACGGTCTACTATCAACCAACTTTTGCTTTATTTGATCTAAGATCCATATGTTTTTATATGTCTACTTATTATGCATCTTAGTTTGGATTATTTTGGGAGCCAATATCCATGAATATGAATGTAGCTACTCCCACGTGTGATTCTTTAGTAGTGTATTAAGAGTATATATTGTATATTATGACTATTGGGAAATATGACACTTGGAATGACCTTATTATGCTTGACATGGATGATTTTGATATTATTCTAGGCATGGACTGGTTATCCCTGAAACACACAAGATTTTTTCCCTTGGAAATTTCTTGAGCTTTGAGATCACTACCCTAAATACGACTTGACCATGCGAGTGGAATGGTGTCTTGACGGGTCAGGTGACCCTAGTTGTAAAGTGTCTAGTGAAGGGTGTTTGGGTTTCTATCTTGGTAATGACTTAGGGACACGAGTCATAAGGACTCATGATGAGTCATTACAATGAACCTTACCAAAATATGTAAGTGTATGGCTTGACTCTACTCTAAGTATGAGTGGCTAACTAAAATCCATAAGGATATGTTATGATTCGTGAGGTAAGGATGTCCAGTGTCTAACCTATTTAAGGTCTATGTTACCTACGGGTAGACCTTACGAGTTGTATAGTCTGGTTATGAGTTGGGTGGTTAAGTCGTGAGGTTGAGAGTTAATAGGGTCTTGGTCACTATCTTAGTTATGACTCATCGTCACGAGTATGCTGTGGTTACGAGTTGATGGTTGACTCGTAGCCAAAAGAGATAATTTTTCATCTTTTAAGTTAAGGGTACTGTAGACATTTCCCACTTTAACCCCTTGGACCCCACGACTTAAAACCTTCTTTGGTAATTTATTATCATATTATTCCCAATAAAACACCTCTAAATTCTTTCTCAAACTTTTCATTCAAGCTAAGGCTAGGATTTTAAAGAAAATAATCATCTAAGGTTCTAAGGGTGCAATCTCTTCTAAATTTCATGGTATTTCTGGCATTTTACTCTTCCTTTATTGTGAATTTTGTAAGAGAATGTGATTTAAATTGTTATTCGAGAAATATTGATGTTGGGTTTTGAACTATGGGTTGAGGGTTTTGAATATAAATTGTTTAAATGCCTCTTATATGATATTTATGAAATTATTTTGCTTAAATTGTTAGTTGGTTAATGATTAAGGTTGAATGGGGATGATAGAAGGAAATAGGGGTACAATGGAATCCCCAAATTGATTGTTTTTGTTACGAAAATTTGTAATAAACTCAAACCAATTGTATAATTGATTTTGGCTTATGCATTGTCACTTGATTGGACTTATATCTTTAAACTAATGCATAATTTAAATGGTTAAATGGTTAAGGATGGATTTAAAAACCTTGAGGGGTATTCGAGAATGCCCCAAGTGATTTTAATAATGAAGTCCACAGGGTACAAAGGAATCCCCTAGGTGTTGGCCAATGACATTTCTTGCAAGATATAGTCGGTATGACGATAACACTTAATAAAGCCTTAATAATTGACTCCTATAATTGGTGGTTTGGTTGCATTCTAAATAGTTTTATTGGGAAATAATGCGGGTTGTGATAGCTAGCCATGAAGGTGTGAGTCAAAAGGACAGACACTGGATACTCATGTTTGCTGACATGAGGGATGGCCTTGATGACCGTGAGCTTTTAGGTACATGGGAATGCCCCAATTCTATACATGTATATATGTATTATAAAGGGCGAAGAGTAGAAGGGAATCCCCAACCATCTATGATTTCCTTGATTCATGATGCTACATGCATTGCGACCGTTTTATAGGTTAACACTGAACACATATAGCCCGTGGGTGGATTTATAATGGTAAAGCTACATAATAAAGGTTAAGGTTTTAAAATGCATGCTAAACCTTTTTCCCTATCCCAGCACGGTATATATATATGTGTGTGTATTTGCTTATGGCTAATTGTATTGGTTTGATTTGGTTTTGAATTAACGGTATTACGTTATCTTCATCCATGAGTTACATGCTAGCATTCACCGGGCTAACCGTTTTCGGGTAATGTATCCCCACACGATGTAGAAAATGGCTATACTTCTATTCCTCCTACTTAGTGACTTGATGATTCGGGATAACTATTGAGTCAGACTGAAGTGATGAGCTTACATACTCCGAAAGACCCCATTTCATGCTATGGACTTCTTTATCTTATTATTGTTTCTTTTGTTTTGGTTTTGTCTATGGTCGGGGCCTTGTCCTGATTGGATATTCTTTAGTTCTAACTAGAGGTTTTGGTAGACTATTATAGGCATGGGCGGTATCGGTATTGGTATTTTCATTGGTATTGGTATTGGATGGTTAATTGGTTATGGATTTTCTTCTTAGTTATAGAATCATTTCAATGTTTTTCAATTTATATTATCTTATCTTGTTATATGTTCGGAATTCATCCGACATGGGGTGAAGTGTGGTCAACAGTTTAAGTGTTAGGGTGGTCCCCAATCCTGGTTGGGCTTGAGATACCCGACACGACCAGACCCTGGTTTGGGTCATGTTAGATTGGTATCAGATCCTAGGTTTACTATCAATTAGGTGTCCACAAAGCCGTATTAAGTAGAGTTTTTTTAAGGGTGTGATGTGTGCCACACTCATAAGGGAAAGGCTATGAGACATTTAGGAATGTTACTCTTTCTTGTGTTTTATTTTTGGCCTATAGAGTCTAAGGTCTTAAAATCTTCTAAAATTAACATTTGTTCTCTTTTTATATCATGCCTCCCAAATTATTTAAAGCTCACAAAAAATCATTTGTCCTACCCGAGGACATTGTTGATGGGACACACCCTGCTTATGGGGTCCATACCCGATATAGGTGTCCAGTTCCTAACTGCCGTTTTGGAGTTCCATCGGTCCCTTCCAATCCTTCCCGAACTCCTTAAGCTTATGTGACGAATACTGCATTTTGTTGGTCTATTCATATCTTGGCTCAGTTGGTAGCTTCTCAATCTGAGCATGGTAAGTTTATGACGTTGAACCCTCCAACCTTTACTGGTGTTAAGGTCAAGTAGGATCCTTAAAGTTTCCTTGATGAGATATAAAATATCTTTCATGTGATACATGTCACTAATGTGGAGGGCATGAAGATCGCTGCCTATCAATTGAAAGATGTGGCATATCAGTGGTATGAGGAATGGGACCAATCAAGGGATTTTGATGCTGAGTCAGTCCCATGGGATGATTTTTTTAATGCTTTCCTAGAATGCTTCTTTCATCTCTTAGCAGAAGAGTTTGTTAAACTGTAGTAAGGCAAGATGTCTATCAAGGAGTAGGCCTTGAAGTTTCACTAGTTATCTCGATATGCTATAGAGTTGGTCTCTTACATGGGGGTTGGAATTAAGAAGTTCACTTCTGAGTTATCTCGAGACTTGATTTTGGAGATTAAGGCTGGCTTGTTAAACAAGGACATAGATATATCTAGGTTGGTTATGTACATACCGCAGTTTGAGGAAAAGAATAAAAAGTTGGTAGAGATAGGGGAGAGGAAGAGCAAAAAGTTTAGATATTCTAATTAGAGTGGAGGTACAAAATATAGTAGTAGGGATAGTGGAAAGTGGTCCAAGAAAAGTGGGGCAATTATGGATCCTACGCCCTACTCGACAGCTAGTGCTCCTTACCCAAAGTCATCTAGTGATAAGAATTTTCTAGGTGGCAATAGTTCTAGGGCACAAGGTGCCCAATATCATGCTAGTGAGGCACAATTAGCTCGATCATATCTTCCCTGTAGATTTTGTGGTAGATTACATTAGAATATCTTTGATGAGGGAAGAGGGACAAGTGCTTCAACTGTGGTTAGCCAAGGTATATGCTTAGAAACTATCACATTAGTAAGGTTGCTTCTTGGGTAAAAATAGTTCTGGTTACCTCTTTATTATCCCTGACATAAAAGGGTACACCATCAGACTTCGACACTAGTTGGAATTGACTCTATGCTCTCACTATCCGCCAGGAGTTTGCGACATTCCATGATATCATTACTGGTATATTGAAACTCTTTTCTTGTGATGTGTATTATGTAACTGATATTGGTTCACTCTTTCTTATGTGCATAACACTTTGTTATGAGCTAGCTGGATAAAGATGGATTGTAAGCTAGATAGATTTGGCTGTGCATTTTGGTTTCATCCTGAGTTAATTTTGGACCCCTTTTTTGTTTCTAATCTAATGGGTAACTTTGTGACTTCTAAAAGAGTTTATAGGGGTTGTGTGGTATCTGTTGGGGGCCAGGAGACATTGATGGATCTATTTGAATTAGACATAGTTGATTTCGATTTCATATTGGGGGTGGATCAATTGCACTCGTGCTATGCTTCTCTAGGTTATCAGACCCATATAGTTATTTTTGAATTCCCTAATAGGTCAATTATTGAGTAGGAAAGGGGCTCTCTAGTGCCTAAGGGAAGGTTCATATCATATCTTAGAGCCCAAAAGTTGATTTCCAAGAGATGTTTTTATCTTTTGGTCCGGGTTAAAGATTCTAACTCAAAGAGTCCTTTACATTCTGTCTCAGTGGTGAATCAATTTCCTGAGGTTTTCTCAGATGACCTTCCTGGTGTCCCTCCTGATAGAGAGACTGATTTTTGGATTGATCTTGTCTCGGACACTCGTCCTATCTCGATTCCCCCATATAGAATGTCTTTAGTTGAGTTAAAAGAGCTTAAGGAGAAATTATAGATCCTTTAGGCAAGGGTTTTATCCATCCTAGTGTATACCCATGGGATGCATCTGCATTGTTTATGCATAAGAAGAATGCTTCCCTTCGTATGTGTATCGATTATCGACAATTGAATAAGGTAACAGTAAAGAATCAGTACCCTCTTTCCAGGATAAATGATTTGTTTGATTATCTTTAGGGAGCTAATTTTTTCTCTATGATTGATCTACGATCCAGGTATCATTAGTTAAAAATTAGGGAGGCGGATATCATATGAATGTCTTTCATACTCGATATAGGAATTTTGAGTTCCTGTTAATATCTCTTGGGTTGACTAATGCCCTGATGACATTCATGGACTTGATGAATAGAGTTTTTTATCAGTTCCTGGATTTGTTCGTCACTGTTTTCATAACCAACATTCTGGTGTACTCTAAAAGTGAGGTGGATCATGCCAATAACCTCTACATTCTATTGCAGACCCTAAAAGTTCAGTAGTTGGATGCCAAATTTTTGAAATATGAATTTTGGTTGAATTTTGTCACTTTTCTTGTCATGTCATATCTAGTAAAGGGATTATAGTGGATTTGTAGAAAGTTGCAGTGGTTAAGAAGTGGCCTAGACCTAGACTTTAATTGATATTCAGAGGTTTTTTGGTTTAGCCGATTACTACAAGAGATTTATGGAGAGTTTGTCGACTATAGCTACCCCGTTGACTAAGTTAATTTAGAAGAAGGTGAAGTTCTTGTTTTTCGATTCTTGTAAGGGTAGTTTTGAGAAGCTGAAGGATAAGCTAACATCATCTTTGGTCTTAACTTTTCTAGAAAAAACTGATAGTTTTGTGGTCTATTGTGATGCATCCCGTATTGGGCTTGGTTATATTTTGATGCAGCATGGCAAGGTGATAGCCTATGACTCTAGGTAGTTTAAGGTGCATGAGAAGAATTATCCGACTCATGACTTGGAGTTGTTAGCTGTGTTGTTCACATTAAAAATCTAGCATCTCTATTTATATAGAGTGCATGTGGATATATTTTAAGATAATAAGAGCCTACAATTGTGTTTACCCAGTAAGAGCTTAATCCAAGGAAAAGAAGATGGCTTGAGCTACTCAAGGATTATGACATGAGTCTTCACTACCATCCAGGTAAAGATAATGTAGTTGCTAATGCTATTAGCAGGTTATCCATTAGGAGTATAGCTTATTTGGATAAGGATAAGCAGGAATTAGTAAAGGAATTTCATCATTTGGATAACCTTATAGTTCACTTCTTGGACTCGAAAGATGGTGGTGTGTTTGTTCAGGAGGTGGAAAAGCCATCTCTTAGTTCTAAGCTGACAGAGAAGCAAGTATGAGATCCGTTCATGATGTAAATTAAGGGTGATGTAGGTGGGAAGAATGTGATAAACTTTGAGGTTAGTGGTGATGGTACCTTATGGTACCAAGGAAAATTATAAGTTCCCAATGGAGATGGGTTACGAGAGAGGATCTTGATCAAGGCTCATGAGTCGCGTTACGCCATTCATCCTGGTTAAAAGAAAATGTATCATGACCTTATGGAAATTTATTAGTGGAACAATATGAAGCGAGATGTGGCTAGTTTTGTGGCTAAGTACCTAGTGTGTCAGCATGTGAAAGTTGAACACTTGAGGCCTGGAAGATTTTAGCAACAAATTATGTTTCCTATGTGGAAGTGGGAAGTGATCAATGTGGATTTCTTTACCGGTCGTCCTCTATCTCGAAATTAGTTTGATTCAATTTGGGTCATCGTGGATAGGGTGACAAAGTCTTCTCTCTTCTTACAAGTAAAGAGTAATTTTTCGACAGAGGTTATGAAAGGTTGTACCTCTAAGAGATTGTAAATTTGCATAGGGAGCCTATTTCTGTCATGTCAGATCATGGTACTCAGTTCTCATGACATTTTTAGCAGTCATTT
The DNA here is from genome assembly GCF_002878395.1 of Capsicum annuum. Lineage (NCBI taxonomy): Eukaryota > Viridiplantae > Streptophyta > Magnoliopsida > Solanales > Solanaceae > Capsicum > Capsicum annuum. The sequence goes on from NC_061120.1 coordinate 50,058,664, forward strand.
AACAAAGGTTTGGCGACTAAGGTGAGTCTTAGTATCGCTTTCCACCTATAGTTGGATGGGCAAGCAGAAAGGACTATTTAGACATTGGAAGATATGATTCAAGATTGCGAGAATGACTATGGTGGTAGTTGGATTGAACATTTCTCTCTTATAGAGTTTTCGTACAATAATAGCTACCACTCTAGCATTGGGATTGCTCTATTTAAGGCCTTGTATGGTAGATGGTATAAGTATCCTATTGGGTGGTTTGAGGTTGGTAACTTGGAGATGTTTGGCTCAGATTTAGTTTACCAAGCCATAGAGAAGGTGAAGGTGATTTAGGATAGATTTAAAGCCGCCCAAAGTCGCCAATAGACCTATGAACATATGAGGAATATGAAGTTAGAGTTTAAGGTTATGATTAGGTTATTCTTGAAGGTATCTCCCATAAAGGAGGTAATGCAGTTTGAGAAAAAGAGGAAGCTCAGTCCCCAATATGTCATCTCGTATGTGGTCTTGAAGAGGGTTGGTAATGGTGCATATGAGTTGGATTTTCTCTCTAGATTGAGCTCTATTCACCTTGTTTCCATGTCTTTATGTTGAGAAAGTGTGTGGGTGATCCGTCCTTAATTATGCCTATCAAGTATATTGTTACTTTGGATTCCTTTTCTTATGAGGAAGTCTCAATTGAAATCTTGGATCGGCAAGTTTGTCAGTTGCAGACCAAGGGTGTAGCTTCAGTAAAGGTTCTATAGAATAATCACAAGGTTGAGAAGCCTACATGGGATGGCAAAGAGGACATGAAGTCCAAGTATCCAATCCGATTCCGTATTTCGGAAAACTATTCTTAAGGTATGTGTTGTTCCTAACACCTTTGTTTTCTGTCTTTGTTAAAGAAAGATTGTGAATTCCTTGGTAATTTGTTTTCTTTCTTAAAGGTAAGAGTTGAGAGGTATGGGGGTTTAGTCTCTCTAGTAAATTCCTTGTCCAATCATTCGAGGACGAATGGTCCCAGTGAGGGAGAATTCAAACATGCCAGATTTTGGACCTTGGAAATTTCTTTAGCTCTGAGCTCACTTCCCTTATTACAACTTGACTATAAGACATATTGTGTCTTGATGAGTAAGGTGACCCTAGTCGTAAGGTGTCTAATGAAGGGTGTTTGGGTTTCTATTTTGGTAACGACTTGGCAAAATGAGTCATAAGGACTTGTGATGAGTCATTATGATAAACCTTAACCAAATGAGTAAGTTTGTGGTTTGACTCTTCTCGGAGTACGAGTGGCTCACTAAGATCCATAAGGAGATGTTACGAGTCGTGAGGTGAAATCGTACGATGTCTATTGTCTAACCCATTTGAGATCTGTGTTGCCTACGACTGGACCTTATGATCCATATAGTCTAGTTATGAGTGGGGTGGTTGAGTTGTAAGGTTGACAGTGTATGGGGGTATTGGTCATTGTCTTGGCTATGACTCGTATGTTGTGGTTACGAGTCGATGGTTGACTTGTAGCCAACTACGACACTTTTTCAGCTTTTAAGTTGAGGGAACTTTGGACATTTCCCACTTTAATCCCCAAGACCCCATAAAACCTTTCTTGGGACTTCATTATCACATCATTCCCAGTAAAACATTCTCAAATTCTCTCTCAAACTATCAGTTCATGTCAAGGCTACGGTTTTAAAGAAAGTTATTATCTAGGGTTCAAAGGGAGCAATCCCTTCCAAATTTCTTAGTATTTCAGGCATGTTGCTCTTCCCTCATTGTCAATTTTATAAAATCATGTGATATAATATGTTATCCATGAAATATTGATATTGGGTTTTGAACTATGGGTTGAGGGTTTTGAATATAAACTGTTTAATTTCTTATATATGATATTTATGAAATTGTATTTCTTAAATTGTTGGTTGGTAAATACTTTGGGTTTCATGGTGAAGGTTGATAACTGTTGTGATTGATAGCATAAGTTACTATATCTAACAGTCCATAAATCTGAAGGAAACTATCTGAGTTCCATTCTATTTCTGAGTTGACTATATTTGACAGCCCTAATTTACTAAAATTTGAAGAGCTATCTGAGTTCTTTACTGAGATTGGGTAGCTATAAATGACAGTCCTGAAATCTATAACAGAAACTGTGGGAAGTATTTATCTGACCGACATGCCCCAAATACGCTATAATAGCTAAGTTGGGGTCCAATCTCTGCCCCGACTGAAGGGTTGTCAATACCGTGCCACTGGTAAGGACAGTTGTGAGAACCCTATACTGGAAGGTACTCAATATGAATGGTGGGAATCCTAAACTGATGGGTTAAGACACCTCATCAACCCTAATCTGATGGTTTAATATGTCTCAACCTACGCTAGCTACGTAATTTTGGAACACAAGTATGACTGCTAAGAATCACACCTTGAACTGGCAGGGGAGTTTCCATCCTTGGGTTCACTTGGTGCTAACTTCTACTCCTATCTGAAGGACACTGAACTGAATAACTAAGCTGAATTGAATAACTGAACTGAACTGATTAGCTGAACTGATACTGATTAACTGGACTGATACTAGTGGTATTGTTTAGCGGAGCTAAACTAAGTTTACCAAATTCCAATGACTGACAGAATGTACTGAGTTCTGAGAAATGGTTGAGAGTACTGAAGTTACTCAGATTGACTGTGAATACTGAGGATGCTGAGGTTACTGAGCACTGAGATTACTAAGATTACTGGACTACGGAGATTACAGAGATTTTTGAGTTTTCCTGAGTCACATGATTGACTGAATTCTATAGATCATGGCTTGACTGAGAGTATCATGAAAACAAGAAATGGATCTAGGCACACAGCTATATTTTTCGGGTACAAATACCCCCAGGACACGATGGAAGGAAACTGACACATCTTGAATTTCTTGAGTACATGACCATCAAAAATACAATCCATAATACATGAGTGGGGGATTTCATGAAGTACATGGTCATCATAATATCTATTATGAATAGAAATGCTTATAATCAAGTCATAAATCTCATATTCTAATATCATGGGCATTCCGACAACATATACTATTCATAGAAATTGTATGGAAACCATTCAAGCATAAGGGAACGGCAACATGTAACGTTTAGTTCATATTGTAATGATTTGGGGATATTATACTTTATGTATTTATTCAATATCTCAAACATGGTAGGGAAAGCATGGATATATTTTGTGTACATAATTTATATCTCCATTATCATACATGCTTTATACCAAAACAATAACAACACATAATTTGCATGGAAATTCATATTGGAGTGTATGAATAACATGAACTTGTTATTTAGATATCATGAAATCATGTAAATATGAGGTTCATACATACTAGGCATTTTATTGAACACCTTGCATGCATTCTTTAAGGCATAGGTAGATTTCATACTTTCATTCTATCAATCTATCTAAAGATCATGTTTTTCAACTTACAACATAACTTTCATGACATATACAGTCACAATACTATTATATAGCAAAACAAACAAGCATCAACTTGGGTATGATCATATCACCACAATCAACCAAGCTTTTGTATTTTAAAGATTGATTCTTGAACTCCACGGATGAAAGGAATCCGTGGATAAACACTATGCATACCTTGGAATGGAATTTTTTGAGGATTGACGGAGGAATTTCCTTGAAATTTTATCTTCACACTTGATTGTGCAACCCTAGTTATTTTTCTCCTATGGTGCTCTTGGAAGATGAGCTTTGTGATGTTAATAGTGTTGTAATGTGTTTAGAAGCTATATATTTTGTAGGGTTAAGTTTAGGGACATGTACGGAGTGTTAAAAGACTTAATTGCCCTCAAAATAACTCAAAATGGAGTGTTTTTGGCATTGGAACTGACTTAGGCAGCGCCTAACCAATCGCCTAAGTTTGGTTGGGCGGCACCTAACCAATCGCCTATCCTTACTGTCTCTCACGAAAATGGGCATAACTTTTCGCTCGGGTATTGGATTAAGGCAAAATTGGTATTGTTGGAAAGAAATTCAATTATCTACAATTTAATGGGTAGAAATATGTAGAAATACCACATTAACATTGAGTCATACTCATTCAAAGATGACCCTTGAAAAATCAAACACTGAAACTTGATGGATTCAAAAACTCTTATCTTGTATTACCTTAAGTGACTCATATGAACATTCTTAATATATCATAAGCTATATTATCGCTAGGATACTTATTGTAAGTCATGCACTAATGCTACTCACTGGATAGGTGGTTTCATACGTAGGAAAAATGGTTCGTCTCCTAGATTAGAAACATATGGGGTATTACAATATCTCCCCCTTGGGAACATTCATCCTCGAATGGAAATTAACTGAAGCGGGAGAGATGGTAAGATGAAGTATGTACAATACATACAATACTGAAACATGGGTTCATGACTGGCATGTCTGAAAGCTGTGCACAACATACTGAACATGCATATCTGATGCATAGGAAACTGAATCATGAATATAAGACTGAGGATTCTAATAAAGTAAGTTTTCTCAAAATAAGAATGCATATCTGATGCACAACTGAAAGGTTGAATCCATGCATATCTGATCCATGATTATATGACTGACATAATACGTGAATACATGACTAAAAGTACTAATGAGCTGATCACGCATATATGATGCATGAATTCATGACAAAACTTACTCATATGCAATGGTAAAGGTATCAAGTTTGAACTGAAAACTGAGCATGGAACTGAATACCAAGTTTGGCACTAAAATATGAACATGAGAACGAGTAAGTTTAAGAAAAAATGTTGCCTTGAACGGATAGTACTGATAAGTTTGAGATTAATTACTCCATATGCATGATTGGAATCATGAGAACATAACTAAGTCTGGGACGTGGTAGATATATTAAATATCATGATCTGAACTGAATCTTGAACATGGCATATAACTGAAGTTGGAGCTTGAGGGTTATCTTACGAGTACCCCTTCTCCAAACTTGATTCATCAAAAGAAAAGAGAGCAGCATGTTTATGTCATCAAAGTTTTGGGGATATTATGTATCTCCCTCTTGGGACACTATGTCCCGCAAAGAATACTGACTTGGATGAGCTACTGAGGGAAATTAAGGCGATGTTCAAAACACCTAGGAACTGAGTCATGGCTGAATCACTAGGATCTGAAACTGAGACATGATACATGAACTGAGCTGAACAGGAGTGCATAAATACACTAACTTATTTGATTAACTGAATAACTGATAGCTGAATACTGGATTTGCAAAGCTAAACTGTACTTAGTCTGAATAGCTGGGCTGAGATTTTTGAGTATTATGCATAGGAGATAAGGACTAACTGAGGAGAATGAGGTATCTGAGCATGGATTCATGAAGTATGTATTATTTTTGAATGCGAGACCAAGCGTACAACATGGCTCTAAGGTATTCTACAAACTCGGGTACTGAAACACTGATAACTGAGTACTGACAATTTAAATGCTATGGTCAAGCATGTCTTGAACTGAATTGAGTTTCAAATCTAGTTACTGAACTAAAGATGACATTAAAACTAAGCCTATAGCTAGTACAGAAGTACTAAATTCAAAGACTGAACACTGATCACTGAGTGCTGGATACTAAAACTATAATTGAGTTGGCAACTGAGTTTTTGATGGCTACATGTTGGGGACTGACATAAGTCAGGGATCTAAATGTACACTTACACTTTTTACTTTCCCAACTTCTAAATACAACCCCTTGCTAGATGCTTACTTGCACATTTATCATAATATTCAAGCCATCTTCACAACTACACCTTCGTCCGAAGTAAGCATGCAACAATCTTCTCTTATCTAAACAACTGCTCATCACTACACTGTTCCATAAGGAGAGCTAACTGGAGCAATAAATCAGGAGGACCTGAAACATGAATAGATACAAAATAAACTTGACACATAACTGAAACTTGAGGAATAAAGTATCAATAGTTTGTATTTACCAATAAGGTCTGAACTGAGGATATACATAACGTAGTCTAAATTTATCTGATCTATAGGGGCATAGCCTGAGTCCTGGAAGATAAGTATACTAGAAAGCATGATATGCGTACATGAGTCATGAGCTGCATGACCTGAGTCTAGGGTTTTCAATACTTGTGGGACATGATTCGAACACTAAGGGAGCTGGAACTGAAACCCTTATATTGTGAACTGAAGGCGCACATAATCCCATGGAAAGTTTGTGAAAGTGGATTGTTCTCATGGAAAATGACTCGTACTGTGGAGTAAAAGGGACTCCTTATGCTGGAAATTGAATTCATACATGATTATAGTTTGTGACTGTATAGTTGGTATGCAATGCCTGAGTTGGTTTCGTGATAGCTGTAGTGAAAAACTCTGCACTAAGATGAGAATGGGTATGGAGTTGTCTTCACTTACTGCTTTCTATACATACTGGCTCTACTACTGAAATCTGAGGGCTTGGCTTAGGTACTTGATCTACCATCATATACCTACATTATGTTCAACACCTGTCTATCTTACTAAACACATCATCTGATTTTGTTTCCTCATATACTGCTAATATCACATTCACACCTTTATGCTTAATTTTGAGTCAATAAACTTATATTTTTTGCTCGTACTGTTCAAGCCTACTGATCTAATCCCCATGAATACATAATCTAATCAAATAGAATAATACTATCCCAACTCTAATACTACTAAACTTCTGGGTTCAAGAATGAGTTCTCACGATCATGAATAAAATCTGTACGACCTTGGAGCAATAATAAACTGATGGGACACTGTTTGAGTCTGTGGCTAACCCCATAACTAACAGTAGGGACTATTTGAGAAAGCCCTATCTTTAGGACTTTGAACTTCACTGTTTCTGTTACCTTAAAAGTAAAGCAAAGTAAACTTGAGGGGTACATGATATGAATCTACATGGGTTCCTTAGAGAAACTTGCTATAGCATGATCTTGATCCATGAAAGAAGGAAAAATATTCATAGCCTCCAACACATAAGTGTGGTGCACAACACGCCCATGTACAAGACTCTACTTGATGTAGCTTTTAGACTTTCTAGGACACTGTTGAATCTTAGGCTTTGATACAAAGTTTGTAACGCCCCAATTTTCTGAATTGAAATGTTACGCGGTGCTCATGACCCCGAAGGAGAACAAGCTAACCCATGACTGATATCTGTACCTGTAAACTGCATAATGTCTCATAAAATATGCAGAAATATAAACTGTAAGGCCATAAGGTTCAATACTAATACATATTTGAAAAATATGGTATAACAATACCAAAAAGTAACATAAATACTAAAGTCTGAACATCTAATCTGACATCTAGTCCGAAAGCCTCTAACTGAACTAAATAAAGAGTTGATGGGACATGTCCCCACCTAACTGCAACTACTAAAATAAAGTAAAAACTAAAATAGCAATGAAATAATCATGTCCTCGAAGGATGAGGACTCACGTCTAACCCTGACTGCTAATCCTGGAATCTACTGTTGATTTGGAGCTCATGCCTCTGAACCTATGGTGTAACATAAGAAAAGCACCATAGCACAAATGCGTCAGTACGTTTGAATGTACTGAGTATACGAGTGAGGTAGTATACTGAGTCTGATTACTGACAACATAAGTGTACTAATAATGAGATTCTGAAAGACCGAGTTTACTGATATTGATATGTAAATCACTAATAAGTAATGGATCTAATACTGTATTACTGAATACAGGGAGAATGATACTGTATTACTAATAAAGGAATGATTGTTTCTGACAATTTGAATTATGAAGAACTGGTCTTATTAACGGTATCTGACAATCCTAAAGCTGAATACTGATAGCATGAGTTTTGATAACTATTGTGATCAATAGCAGAAGTTACTATATCTGACAGTCCATAAATCTGAAGGAAACTATCTGAGTTCTATTTTATTTCTGAGTTGACTATATCTGACAGCCCTGATTTACTAAAATCTGAAGAGCTATCTGAGTTCTTTACTGAGACTGGGTAGCTATAGCTGACAGTCCTAAAATCCATAACTGAAACTGTGGGAAGTAGTTATCTAACAAACATATCCCAAATATGCTATAATAGCTAAGCTAGGGTCCAATCTCTGTCCCGACTTGAGGGGTGTCAATACCGCACCACTGGTAAGGACAGCTGTGAGAACCCTATACTGGCAGGTACTCAATGTGAAAGGTGGGAACCCTAAACTGATGGGATAAGCCACCTCATCAACCCTAATCTAACATTTTAATATGTCTCAACCTACGTACTGGAACACAAGTATGACGGCTAAGAATCATACCCTAAACTGGAAGGTGAGTTTCCATCCTTGGGTTTACTCGGTGCTAACTTATACTCCCATCTGAAGAAAACTGAACTGAATAACTAAGCTGAACTGAATAACTGAACTGAACTGATTAGCTGAACTGATACTGATTACCTGGACTGATACTAGTAATATTGCTTAGCGGAGCTAAACTAAGTTTACCGGATTTCGATGACTGATAGAATGTACTGAGATCTGAGGACTGGTTGAGAGTAATGAAGTTACTAAGATTGATTGTGAATACTGAGAATGCTGAGGTTACTGAGCGCTGAAATTACTAAGATTACTGGACTACAGAGATTACTGAGATTTCTGAGTTTTCCTGAGTCACATGACTGACTGAATTCTATAGATCATGGCTTGACTGAGAGTATCGTGAAAACATGAAATGGCTCTAGGCACACAGCTATATTTTTTGGGTATAAATACCCCCAAGACTCGATGGAAGAAAACTGACACAACTTGAATTTCTTGAGTACATGACCATCAAAAATACAATCCATAATACATGAGTGGGGGATTTCATGAAGTACATGGTCATCATAATATCTATCATGAATAGGAATGCTTATAATCAAGTCATAAATCTCATATTCTAATATCATGGGCATTCCGACAACATATACTATTCATAGAAATCACATGGAAACCATTCAAGAATAAGGGAACGACAACATGTAACATTTAGTTCATATTGTAATGATTTGGGGATATTATACTTCATGTATTCATTCAGTATCTCGAACATGGGTGGGAAAGCATGGATATATTTTGTGTACATAATTTATATCTCCATTATCATACATGCTTTATACCACAACAATAACAACACATAATTTGCATAGAAATTCATATTGGAGTGTATGAATAACATGAACTTGTTATTTAGATATCATGAAATCATGTAAATATGAAGTTCTAATTTACTAGGCATTTTATTGAACACCTTGCATGCATTCTTTAAGGCATAGGTGGATTTCATACTTTCATTCTATCAATCCATCTAAAGATTATGTTTTTCAACTAACAACATAACCTTCATGAGATATACAGTCACGATACTATTATATAGCAAAACAAACAAGCATCAATATGGGTATGATCATATCACCACAATCAACCAAGCTTTTGTAATTTAAAGATTGATTCTTGAACTCCACGGACGAAAGGAATCCGTGGATGAACACTACGCATACCTTGGAAAGGAGGTTCTTGATGATTGATGGAGAAGGAATTTCGATGAAATTTGATCTTCAAGCTTGATTGTGCAACCCTAGTTGTTTTTCTCCTATGGTGCTCTTGGATGATGAGCTTTGAGATGTTAATAGGGTTGTAATGTGTTTAGAAGCTATATATTTCGTAGGGTTAAGTTTAGGGACATGTAAGGAGTGTTAAAAGACTTAATTACCCTCAAAATAACTCAAAATAGAGTGTTTTTGGCATAGGAACTGACTTAGGTGGCGCCTAACCAATTGCCTAAGTTTGGTTGGGCGGCGCCTAACCAATCGCCTATCCTTACTGTCTCTCACAAAAATGGGCAACTTTTCGCTCGGGTATTGGCTTAAGGCGAAATTGGTATTGTTGGAAAGATAATTCAATTATCTACAATTTGGTGGGTAGAAATATGCATAAATACCATATTAACATTGATTTATACTCATTCAAAGATGACCCTTGCAAAATCAAACACTAAAACTTGATGGATTCAAAAACTCTTAGCTTGTATTACCTTAAGTTACTCATATGAACATTCTTAATGTATCATAAGATATATTATTGCTAGGATACTCATTGTAAGTCATGCACTAAAATGCTACTCACAGAATAGGAGGTTCCATACGTAGGAAAAATGGTTCGTCTCCTAGCTTAGAAACATACGGGGTATTACATTATCTCCCCCTTCGAAACATTCATCCTCGAATGGAAATTAACTGAAGTGGGAGAGATGATAAGATGAATTACGAACAATACATACACTACTAAAACATGGGTTCATGACTGGCATGTCTGAAAGCTGAGTACAACATACTGAACATGCATATATGATGCATGGGAAGCTGATTCATGAATATAAGACTGAGGATTTTAATGAAGTAGGTTTTCTAAAAATAAGAATGCATATCTGATGCACAACTGAAAGAATGAATCCATGCATAGCTGATCCATGATTATATGACTGACATAATACGTGAATGCATGACTGAAAGTACTAATGAGCTGATCACACATATATGATGCATGAATTCATGACTCAACTTACTCATGAATATGCAATGGTAAAGGTATCAAGTTTGAACTAAAAATTGAGCATGGAACTGAATACCAAGTTTGGCACTGAAATATGAATAAGAGAAAGAGTAAGTTTAAGGAAAACTGTTACCTTGAACTGATAATACTAATAAGTTTAAGATTAATTACTCCATATGCATGATCAGAATCATTAGAACATAACTAAGTCTGGGACGTGGTAGTTATATTGAATATTATGATCTGAACTAAATCTTGAAAACATGGCATATGACTAAAGTTGGAGATTGAGGGTTTTCTTATGAGTACCCCTTCTCCAAACTGGATTCATAACAAAAAAAGAGAGCAGCATGTATATGTCATGAAAGTTTGGGGATATGATGTATCTCCCCCTTGGGACACTATGTCCCTCAAAGAATACTGACTTGGATGAGCTACTGAGGGAAATTGAGGCGATGTTTAAAACACCTAAGAACTGAGTCATGGCTAAATAACTAGGATCTAAAACTGAGACATGATACATGAACTGAGCTGAACACGAGTGCATAAATACACTAACATATCTGATTAACTGAATAACTGATAGCTGAATACTGGATCTGCAAAGCTAAACTATACTTAGTCTGAATAGCTGGGCTGAGATTTTTTAGTTTTATGCATAGGAGATAAGGACTAACTGAGTAGAATGAGGTATCTGAGCATGGATTCATGAAGGTTGTATTATTTTTGAATGCGAGACCAAGCGTACGACATGGCTCTGAGGTATTCTATAAACTCGGGTACTAAAACACTAATAACTGAGTACTGATAACCTGAATGCTATGGTCAAGCATGTCTGGAACTGAACTGAGATTCAAATCTAGTTACTGAACTGAAGATGACATTATAACTAAGCCTATAGCTAGTATAGAAGTACTGAATTCAAGGACTGAACACTGATCACTGAGTGCTAGATGCTGAAACTATAATTGAGTTGGCAACTAAGTTTTTGTTGGCTATATGCTGAGGACTGACATAAGTCAAGGATTTAAATGTACACTTACACTTTGTACTTTCCCAACGTCTAAATGCAACCCCTTGCTAGACGCTTATTTGCACATTTATCATGATATTCAAGCCATCTTCACAACTACACCTTCGTGCAAAGTAAGTATGCAACAATCTTCTCTTATCTAAACAACTGCTCATCACTACACTATTCCATAAGGAAAGCTAACTAGAGGAGTAAATCAGGAGGACCTGAAACATGAATAGATACAAACTAAACTTGACACATGACTGAAACTTGAGGAATAAAATATCAATAGTTTGGATTTACCAATAAGGTCTAAACTAAGGATATACATAACATAGTCTAAATGTAGCTAATCTGTAGGGGCATAGCATAAGTAATGGAAGATAAGTATACTGGAAAGCATGATATGCGTACATGAGTCATGAGCTGCATGACCTGAGTCTAGAGTTTTCTATACTCGTGGGACATGATTCGAATACTACGGGAGTTGGAACTGAACCCCTTATATTGCGAACTGAAGGCGCACATAATCCCATGGAAAGTACGAGAAAGTAGATTGTTCTCATGGAACATGACTCGTACTGTAGAGTGAAAGGGACTCCTTATGCTGGAAATTGAATTCATACATGATTATAGTTCGTGACTGTAGAGTTGTTATGCAATGCCTGAGTTGGTTTCGTGATAGCTGAAGTGAAAAACTCTGCACTGAGATGAGAATGGGTCTAGAATTGTCTTCCCTTACTACTTTCTATACATACTGGCTCTACTACTGAAATCTGAGGGCCTTGATCTACCATCACATAACTACATTATGTTCAACACCTGTTTGTCTTACTAAACACATTATCTGATTCTGTTTTCTCATATACTGCTAATATCACATTCACACCTTCATGCTTAATTTTGAGTCAATAAACTTAATTATTTAGCTCATACTATTCAAGCCTACTGATCTAATCCCCATTAATACATAATCTGACCAAATAGAATAATACTATCCCAACTCTACTACTGCTAAACTTCTGGGTTCAAGAATGAGTTCTCACGATCATGAATAAAATCTATATGACCTTGGAACAATAATGAAATAATGGGATACTATTTGAGTCTGTGGCTAATCCCATAACTAACAGTAGGGACTATCTGAGAAAGACTTATCTTTAGGACTTTGAACTTCACTGTTTCTGTTACCTTAAAAGTAAGGTAAAGTAAACATGAGGGTTATATGATATGAATCTACATGGGTTCCTTAGAGAAACTTGATATAGCACAATCTTGAGACATGAAAGAAGGGAAACTGTTCCTAAAACATCTCATAGCCTCCTGCACATAAGTGTGGTGCACAACACACCCATGTACAAGACTCTACTTGATGCAGCTTTCAGACTTCCTAGGACACTGTTGAACTTTAGGCTTTGATACAAAGTTTGTAACGCCCTAATTTTCTGAACTGAAATGTTACACGGTGCTCATGACCCCAAAGGACAACAAGCTAACCCATGACTGATATCTGTACCTGTAAAGTGCATAATATCTTATAAAATATGCAAAAACATGAACTGTAAGGCCATAAGGTACAATACTAATACATATTTAAAAAATATGGTATAACAATACCAAAAAGAAACATAAATAGTGAAGTTTGAACATCTAATCTAACATCTAGTCCGAAAGCCTCTAACTGAACTGAATAAGGAGTTGATGGGATATGTCCCCAACTAACTCCAACTACTGAAATAAAGTGAAAACTAAAATAGAAATGAAATCATCATGTCCTCAAAGGATGAGGACTCACGTCTAACTCTGACTGCTGATCTCTGAATCTACTGCTGGTTTGGAGCTCATGCCTCTGAACCTATGGTGTAGCATAAGAGAAACCACCATAGCGCAAATACGTCAGTACATTTAAATGTACTGAGTATACGAGTGAGGTAGGCTAAATGAAAAGGGTTATATGCATGAAAAATACTGACTGATGTAAACATGAGAGTACATACATACATACGTAACTGTAACTAAACTCGTGGAGATACTGACTTCTCAGTCTGAATACTGGCAATATGAGTGTACTGATAATGAGATTCTGAAAGACTGAGTTTACTAATATTGATATGTAAATCACTAATAAGTGATGGATCTGATACTGTATTACTGAATACTGGGAGAGTGATACTATATTACTGATAAAGGAATAATTGTTTCTGACAGTTTGAATTGTGAAGAATTCATTTGATTGACTGTATCTGACAGTCCTGAAGCTGAATACTGATAGCATGAGTTCTGATAACTTTTGTGATTGATAGCATAAGTGACTATATCTAACAGTCCATAAATCTAAAGGAAACTATTTGAGTTCCATCTATTTCTGAGTTGACTGTATCTGATAACCCTGATATACTAAAATCTGAAGAGCTATCTGAGTTCTATACTGAGACAGGGTAGCTATAGCTGATAGTCCTAAAATCTGTAACTGAAATTATGGGAAGTATTTATCTAATTGACATGCCCCAAATATGCTATAATAGCTAAGCTGGGGTCTAATCTCTACCCCGACTGGAGGGGTGTCAATACCGTGCCACTGGTAAAGACATCTGTGAGAACCCTATACTGGTGGGCACTCAATAATAATGGTAGGAACCCTAAACTAATGGGTTAAGACACCTCATCAACCCTAATCTAATAGGTTAAGATGTCTCAACCTACGCTAGCTACATAGTTTTGGAACATAAGGATGACTGCTAAGAATCATACCCTGAACTGGAAGATGAGTTCCCATACTTGGGTTCACTTGGTGCTTCTACTCCCATCTGAAGGACACTGAACTGAATAACTAAGCTGAACTAAATAACTGAACTGAACTGATTAGCTGAACTGACACTTATTAACTAGACTGATACTAGCAGTATTATTTAGCAGAACTAAACTAAGTTTACCGAATTCTGATGACTGACAGAGTGTACTGAGTTTTGAGGATGGGTTGAGAGTACTGAATTTACTAAGCTTGATTGTGAATACTGAGGTTGCTGAGGTTACTGAGCACTGAGATTACTGAGATCACTGGACTATTGAGATTACTGAGATTTTTGAGTTTTCCTGAGTCACATGACTGACTGAATTCTATAGATCATGGCTTGACTGAGAGTATCATGAAAATATGACATGGCTCTAGGCACAGCTATATTTTTTGGGTACAAGTACCCCCAGGACTCGATTGAAGGAAACTGACACAACTTAAATTTCTTGAGTACATAACCATCAAAAATACAATCCATAATACATGAGTTGGGGATTTCATGAAGTACATGGTCATCATAATATCTATGATGAATAGGAGTGCTTATAATCAAGTCATAAATCTCATATTATAATATAATGGGCATTCTAACAACATATACTATTCATAGAAATCGCATGGAAACCATTCAAGCGTAAGGGAACGGTAACATATAACGTTTAGTTCATATTGTAATGATTTGGTGATATTATACTTTATGTATTTATTCAACATCTCAAACATGGTAGGGAAAGCATGGATATATTTTGTGTACATAATTTATATCTCCATTATCATACATCCTTTATACCACAACAATAACAACACATAATTTGCATGGAAATTCATATTAGAGTGTATGAATAACATGAACTTGTTATTTAGATATCATGAAATCATGTAAATATGAAGTTCTAATATACTAGGCATTTTATCGAACACCTTGCATGCATTCTTTAAGGCATAGGTGGATTTCATACTTTTATTCTATTAATCCATATAAAGATCATGTTTTTCAACTAACAACATAACTTTCATGAGATATACAGTCATGATACTATTATATAGTGAAAAAACAAGAATCAATATGGGTATGATCATATCAACACAATCAACCAAGCTTTTGTATTTTAAAGATTGATTCTTGAACTCCACAGACGAAAGGAATCCATGGATGAACACTATGCATACCTTGGAAGGGAGGTTCTTGATGATTGATGGAGGAATTTCCTTAAAATTTGATCTTCAATCTTGATTGTGGAACCCTAGTTGTTTTTCTCCTATGGTGCTCTTGGATGATGAGCTTTGAGATGTTAATAGGGTTGTAATGTGTTTAGAAGTTATATATTTCGTAGGGTTAAGTTTAGGGACGTGTAAGGAGTGTTAAAAGACTTAATTACCCTGAAAAAACTTAAAACGAAGTGTTTTTAGCATTGGAACTGACTTAGGTGGCGCTTAACCAATCTCCTAAGTTTGGTTGGGCGGCACCTAACCAATCGCCTATCCTTACTGTCTCTCACAAAAATAGGCATAACTTTTTGCTCGGGTATTGGATTAAGGCAAAATTGGTATCGTTGGAAAGCTAATTCAATTATCTAAAATTTTGTAGGTATAAATATGCAGAAATACTACATTAACATCGATTTATAATCTTTCACACTACATTAACATCGAGTGATACTCTTTCAAAGATTACCCTTGCAAAATCGAACACTAAAACATGATGGATTCAAAAACTCTTAGCTTGTATTATGTTAAGTGACTCTTATGAACTTTTTTAATATATCATAAGCTATCTTATCACTAGTATACTCATTGTAAGTCATGCACTAAAATGCTACTCACAGGATATGAGGTTTCATATATAGGAAAAATGGTTCGTCTCCTAGCTTAGAAACATACGGGGTATTACAAAGGCAATCCCCTAAGTCTATGCACATATATATGTATCATGGAGGGCGAAGAGTACAAAGGAATACCCAGCAATCTATGATATCTCAAGTTCATTCGGCAACATGCATTGGGCCCGTTCAGGAGGTAACGCTGGACCTATTATCCCCTAGGTGGATTTATGATAGTAAATTTATACAATCCAGGATAAGGTTTTCAAATGCATGCTAAACCTTGTTCCCTATCTCAATATGGTACATATGTATATACTATGGTTATTTGAATTAGTTTGATTTTTTTTGAATTAATAGCATTACTTTATCTTTAATATCCCCACGTGATGCAAGAACTGGACTTACTTCAACTCCTTTTGCTAAGTGACTTGGTGATTCGGGGACAGTTTTTGACTCAGACAGAAATGGTGAGCTTTCATACTCCACAAGATCCATTTCATGCTATGGATTTCTTTATGTCATCATTATTTCTTTGGTTTTGGTTTTGGTTATGGTCAGGGGCATATCCCGACTAGATATTATTAGGTTCTAACTAGAGTTTTTGTTGGACTACAATGGGCATGGGCGGTGTCAGTATTGGTATTAGAATTGAAATTGGTATTGTCATTGGGATTGGTATTGGAGGGTTAATGACATAACCCAACCCAGGTCCTTGTCGTAATGGGCATCTCAAGTCCAACCCATACTGATCTGAGGTGGTTTTATGCACTTTAGTGTTGTTACCCTAGCTTATATAGCCTTGTTTCGAGGATGAATTGTGTGATTAATGAGTTAATATTGATATAATTAAGCATATAAGTGTTTATGTATGCATTACAATGTTTAAAGGTGTTTTTAAACAAGTTTTGATTCAATATTGATCATCTAGAGTGTAGACGAGAAAACTAGTGTTACTAGCTTAAGCTAGGTGTTGTTCTAGTTGATCACGATGGATTCTAACATGTTTAATGAGTTACTAATGGTTTGAAGTTTTTATCAAAGTGTGGAAAAAAAATTTCATCATGTTCAAAGTGTAATTGAATCTGGCCAATAGGCAAAATACTAATTAAAGACCAAAGTGGATGAAACTAGTTCTTAGCTTGAGTTTTTAGTCCATCTTTATGGATTGTTTTTTGTTTTGAGATATAATCCATGGTGTGTGATGGATTCTTTGTGAGTTGATTATAATGATATATGTATGTTGAAAAGGCTGGAAATCAAGGCAAAAACACCACATGTTTTGGTATTGAAGGACAAAGTGTTAAAACGAGTTTAGATATCAAATTGTACTTTCCAGTGTGCCCACACGATATGGATGTGATGCAACACTCTCTCCATGGTAATAAGACACACGATGTTTCACTCTCTACTTGTGAATAATCCACTACATTCCACTCTCTCTCTTGTAGAAAGCAACAGGTCGCACCACCTTTTCCGACATAGCAAAAATTCCCGCACTATAAATACAACACTTGTACTTGTTGTCTGAGACCGGGGACGATTTGGAGGCTTAAATAGGGGATGATACACACTTTAATTAGGTTTTAATTTAGCTCTTTAATTGAAGACATCATGTATTCATTAATTTGGATTACAGTTATGTCTATGAGTGGCTAAATGCCCCCTTTCTGGGGTTAAGGCCAAAACATGTTTACTTTCACTTTGAATTGAGTTTGTTTGGATTGATTATTATATTTGATTGTTTATTTATCCTTTTTATTACTATTTTAATAATTCTTAACCCTTAGAATATATCAATTGTCAACTTTTTAATCTCGAGAGGAGGAATTAAAAGATAAAATGTAAGGATAGGTAGAGTAAGGTTCTTATTGTTTTATAAAATAAGGAATTTGAATTAGAGACTAAGATAGAGATATACCTAGAAGAATTTATTGGTTCACTATGGGATGAAATATAAATGTGTTTAGCCTAGTTCTCACATCCCCGCTCAATGATGTAGTTGTGGGTCTAAGTTAGATAGGTGATTAGAGGCTTGAGAGACCATGATCATAATATTAACCTCGTGAATCAACAACTAAAATAATTAATCTCATGAATGAAGTTCAATAGCATAGTATGATTATTCGTAATGTTTTTACCCCAGGCTTTCATCTCTTGGTTGTCCAAAGTCTTTACTTTTATGCATTATTTTAGTTTACTTTTGTTTATAAACTTCGAAAACTTTTTTGGTTACAATTTTACTAATTTAAATCTCAATTGTGAACTAGAATTTTATAGGTCTTTAACACAAGTCTCTGAGGGATCGATATTCAGCTTGTTTAAGGCCACTTTATTACTTGGTGATACCACGTACACTTGCTTGTTCACTTGGGCGCAACAAGTTTTTGGCGCCGTTGCGGGGGACTTGTAAATTGGCAACTATTTTTATTTTAGTTTTAATTTTAATATTTTTTTGGTGCTTCAAACTTGGTCGTGGTATTGAATTTGCAAGAAAAAGGTATACAAACTAGTAAGCTGGCAAGAGATAGAGATTTGGTTGAACCAAGCCCCAAACCCGAGCAAAAATTTCATTAATTGAGGAGACAAACAATCCTTCGCCCTCGTATTTCACAAATTCAAGAGGAACAAAACAATCCTTCTCTAATGGCTAAAGATTAACCATCCCACAGGATAGTTTGCGAAGTGGCAATCCCACTTCTGATAAATTTTGCCTCCCCTTTTTAGAAATTGACTGTTGGAGTTAACTTTGAGCTGAAAAAGAACATGTTGCAACTTTAGATCAGCAGTAGACAATTTATGGGGCCTTCCAAAAAAGATCCACAAGTCCATCTGCGGAACTTTCTGGTTATTAGTGACACGTTCATCCCTACGGGTGTGTAAACTAATTTTGTTAGGATGACACTATTCCCCTTTTAACTATTGGGGTAAGTGAAGAAATGGTTGAACGCTAAGTCGGAAAGTTTAATCACAACTTGAGATGACTTAGCCCAAAAATTCCTCATCCAATTTTTTCCGTCTAGCAAGACTATGAGAATGCATAGTGAGGTTATATTCTTCAAATAAAATCCTAATGAGAATTTATATCATGCATGGGAGAGGTTAAAAGCACTTCTTTGGGATTGTCCATATCATCAATAGTCCAATGAGGTACTAGATCACACTTTTTGTAAGGCACTTGATCACAACACAAAAATTTTGCTTGATTTAGCTGTAGGTTGTCACATATTGGAATTGACATATAATGAGCTATATACCTTGTTGAACCAGATGGCACAAGGAAATCCTAAGTGGCATTCTGACTTAGGTAGTGCTACAAAGAAGGTTGCAGGTGTGTTGGAGGTGGACCAATTTACTGTTATATCTTCCCAGATTGCTGCATTGCAAAATTAGTTAAATACTAATTTCAAAAATATGAAATTGGGGGTTACACAGCTTACAACAACAATTAATTCAATTCAACAGACAAGTTCTTGGTGCGAGATTTATTGCAACAATGGTCATTCTGGGGCTATATGTGTTGCATATCCTAAGTCAGTGTTATTCATGGGTAATGTTCAAATTCCAAATTATGGGAACTCCTGCAATCTAAATTGGTAGACTCAGCCACTAAATCTATAATGGAACGCCCAACAGTAACAGTTTCAACAACCATAGGCTCAAGTAAATCAGGCCACTAACAATATAGAAGAGATGCCAAAACAAATTTTAGCTGCTTAAGCATAGTTGGAGATAGATATAAAGAGTCAACAAGTAGATATAAAGAGTTAGCAAGTAGATATAAAGAGCCAATAGACTGCTACAAGGAATACTGAGCTGCAGATAGGTCAGATAACAGCAAAGTAGAATTCCAAGCCTCAAGGTGGTTTGCCAAGTGATACTAAAAATCCTAAACAATTGATGGAAATCACTTTTAGGAGTGGTAAGGAACTCAATGAATAACCTCTAAAGAAAAGTAAGGAGGTAGATGCAGAGAAAGCTCCTAAATAGGTAGATGACAAAGTTGCTAAAAATGTGAGGAAGTGAGTACTCAAAAACAAAAGATACTGAACAGGTGAACAAAAGACCACCACTACCTTTCCCATAGAGGCATATAAAGGAAAAAGAGAATGTATTATTTAAGAATTTCTTTAACACGTTCAGAGAACTTCATATTAAACTTTATCTTTTTGATGTTTTGCAGTGAATGCCCAAGTATGCTATGTACTTAAAGGATGTGATCAAGAATAAATTCAAGCTACAGGATGTTGAGATAGCAGCACTCACTAAGGAGTACAGTTTTGTAGTGATGCAGAAAATGCCCAAAAAACTGAAAGACCCTGGGAGTTTCTCTCCCAATTTAAATTTACAAAAGTGAGCTGGTCTACACACTTAGTGATTTAAGGGAAAGTATCAACTTAATGCCTCTCTCTCTGTTCAATACACTAGGATTAGGGAAGCCAAGACTGAGTACAGTTGTACTCCAATCGGTAGATCGGACCCTAGCCCATCTCAAAGGAAACATAGAGTATGTTCTAATCTAGGTTGGTAAGTTTATTATCCCTTCTAATTTTTTGTTTTTGATTTTAAGGAAAATGATAGATTTCAGTCATCTTGGGACATCTATTTTTGGTAACGGGAGGAGAATTAATAGATGTGATAGAAGGTACACTCATAATGAGGCTGGATGATGAAGAGATAGTATTCAAAGTGTACCGACTACTCAAAACACTATCCCACTACTAAGATTTATGCATGGTTATAGTGATTGAAGGGGATAAGTGTAGGGTGGTGAAGTTGAGTCCACCAAAGACCTCTTTGAAAGTACTCATTGGGCAACCCAAGCGACAAATGCCTCAGTCTGACATGATCCAAATTAATGATCCTAAATATACCATTATTGAGAGAGCTATTGACCTTGAGATTTCATACTCAAGAGGTTAGAAACAATTAAGAAGACATCATCCTATTGTGAGAAAAGGATAAAGGAAAAAGGATGAGTCAGAAATTAGATCGTACCATAACACTAAATCAGGGGCTGCTTGGGAGGCAACCCAAGTTAAGGTAGGTTTTATTTTTTTTAGTATTTTTAGTTTTTACTTTACTAGCTATTGTTTTTATTGAGTCACAAGTTGATGAGAAGTCTTAGCACTGGAATACCTGAGCTAAGGAGCATAACAAAGACTAAGTATGGGGTCCCTGGACCCTCTTGATGTATAAAGGTGCTACTAGAAAGTCCTAGAGGCCTCAGGGAGTATTTCTATCTCTGCTTTTAAGTTCATTTTGAGGATAAAGTAGATTTTAAGTGTGGGATAGAGAAATTCCCATTTTTAAAGTAATTTTAAAATTTTTTGTGTTAGGAATAAATAAGATATTCTTGTTGGTGCTATATGTGGCTACATGATGCAAGTGTTTTGGTTGTAAAAGGAATGTTGATTATGTGAATTACTATTTTTTAGACTTCTAGGCTCATGATTATGACTCTTGAACTTGCGAGCTTAATTATTATTTCAAGTTATCATTTGGTTAAGAGTCTATGTTGATCTTGGTTGAGTTGAGAATATTCCATGTATGATGTGAGGTTGTTTGTATATTCCTTGTTGCATTTAATTCTAGAACTTACCTTGTGTATGAGTAAAACAAAACAAAGAATGTGAGTTTAGGAGATGATATAGGCATTTCTTTAATAGACATGGCCATACCTTCTTTTGACATACCATTGTGCATAATCCTAGCTAGCCCTATTGGGCCTTTAGATTTTTTTTTGGTAATCTCATATGTAGCCTAATCCCCTTCTTTGATTGACCTTAATTTGATCAAAAGCTCCTCAGTGCTTTAGTGTTAAATTAATTAAGTTAAGGAGTTAGAAATTCAATTAGAAGAAAGGTGAAATCGAAGCCCCAAAGTGGTAGTTATTGGTGTTTACAATTGCTATGTATTGTGGTTAGGAGTTGAGCAATGAAAAAAATAAAAAGTTGTTGAAATTGAATAAGTTGAGAATAGACAATACTCCCACCATGTGCATGTGAATGAGCTCAATGAGATAGGGCAAGACAAAAGATAGGGGTAAACAAAAATGGTGTAAAGTAGTTGGTAAAGGTGAGTTGATCATATAATGTGATGTATTTAAGATATTAGGGAAGATAGTCACAATTACTGGCCAGAATAGTTCCTACCCATCCCGTAGCCTACATTACAACCCTTAAAGACCTATTTAATCATAAGATTTAACATTCTTATATTAGTTGAGTACTAAACTAAGGTCAAGCCTATGGCTCATAATTTGTACCATGTGAATTCCTTATGAGAGTTAGCGTAATTTGATTCTTGTACCCATTTAGTGATAAATTGCATTTATGTGAGTAATTATGGGTAACTCTCTTTTTTTAGGACACATGTTTGGTGAAATTTGGGTAAATTATATGATGCCTGTGATTGAAAAATAGGTATGATTTTGCCAACTATGTGAGTCAATTCTTGAGGCTAGGATGTTTTCGAGTAGTATTCTTGAACTGGCAATTATGTACATAACATGCTTGGTGTAGAAACTTGCATTCTGTCTAGTCATTTCGGTACTATCTTGAGTGTCTTTCTTGTAGTATAGGTGTGGAGTCACCTAATATTATGATGCTTAGAGTAAAGAGTTGTTTGGGTAAGAACAAGGCTTTAAGTATGGGGTGATGATTTAAGGTGGTTTTATGCACTTTAGTGTTGTTATCCTAGCTTATTTAACCTTGTTTTGAGAATGACTTGTATTATTAATGAGTTAATACTGATATATTTAAGCATCTAACCTTTTAAGTATTCAATTACAATGTTTAAAGGTGTTTCCAAACAAGTTTGGATTCAAATTGATCATTTAGAGTCTAGACGAGAAAATTAGTGTTACTAGATTGAGCTATGTGTTGTTCTAGTTGATTGAGATAGATTATAACGTCTTTAATGAGTTAATAATTGTTTGAACTATGTATTTTAGTGTGTAAAAACTTTTTAAAAATGTTCAAAGTGCAATATAATTAAGCCAAGAGGCAAAACAGTAAGTAAAGATCACAGTGGATGAAACTAGTTCTTAGCTTGAGATTCTAGATCATCGTTATGGATTGTTTATTGTTTGGAGCTCTAATCCATGGTGTGTGATGATGTATAATTCTTTATGAGTTGATTATGATGATATATGAATGTTGAACATGCTAAAAATAAAGGCTAAACACCACCACAAGGCTTGGTATTGAAGGTCAAAGGCTTAAAACAAGTTTAGATGTCAAATTGCACTTTCAAGTGTGCCCATGTGATATGGACACAACGCTTCACTCTCTCACTGGGAGTAAGCCACGAGACATGAAACTTTCTATTTTTGAATAAGCAATGTGACATACCACTCTCTCCCTTGCAGTAAGAAACGTGTCACGCTACTTTTTCATACACGACAAAATTCCCCCACTATAAATACAACATTTGTACTTGTTGCTACTTTTTCATACACGACAAAATTCCCCCACTATAAATACAACATTTGTACTTGTTGTTTGAGACTAGGGATGATTTGGAGGCTTAAAACTTTGATGATAAATACTTTAATTAGTGTTTATTTCTCTTCACTTTAGCTCTTTAATCGATGATAGCATATATTTATTAATTTGGATTATAGTTATTTCTATTAGTCTCTAAACACCTCCTTTCCTAGGTTAAGGCTAAGAACATGATTACTTTCGCGTTGAATTGAGTTTATTTGGATTACATATCATATTTGGTTGTTTCTTTATCCTTATTATCACTATTTTATGGATTTACAACCCATATAATATATCAATTGTCGACTTTGTGATTTCGAGAGGGGAAATTAGAAGATAGAATATAGGGTTAGGTAGAGTAAGGTTCTTATTATTTTATAAAATAAGGAATTTGAATTAGCGACTCGGATAGAGATATACCTAGAAGCCTTGCTTGTTTCACTACGAAATGAAATATAAATGTGTTTAGCTTAGTTCTCATATCCCTGCTCAATGATGTAGCTATGGGTCTAAGATAGATAGGTTATTATAGGCTCAAGAGACCATGATCATAATATCAACCCCATGAATCAACAACCAAGATAAGTAATCTCATGATTGTTCGTAGTGCTTAAACCCCGAGCTTTCATCTTTTAGTTTTCCAAAATCTTTTCTTTTACATATTATTTTAGTTTACTTTAGTTTATAAAATTTCAAAACTCTTTGGTTATGATTGCACTAATTTAAATCTCAATTCTGAACTAGAATTTGATAGTTGTTTAAAACAAGTCCCTGAGGGATCGATATTTGGCTTGTTTAAGGCCACTGAATTACTTGGTGAGACCACGTATACTTGCATGTGTGCTTAGCTACAAAATATACTTTAATATAATGTGATGTTCTAAAAGCAAGGTAAATTATGCAAATACATATTCAAAACCAATGTTGTAAATGTTGGTTGAGGTTAATGTCATTACCAAACAAAAATTTCCTCAATTTGGGAAAACTCATGTTCCATATTCCAATGCTTATAATAATTCATCCATTCATCCCAATCAATTAAAGCATGAATGATCCATTTAAAATAGTGGAACAACAATTCAATGAAAAATAATCAAAACCCCCCAACACAATTTCAAGCCCATTAATTAAAGCACATAAATATTGATAAAATAAATACCACAATGTAAAATTTAAGTTAAGGAAAGAGAAACATGCCTAAAATACCAAAGAATTTAGAGAGAAATCAATGTTTGGAACTTGAATGGTAAATCCTCAGTAACACCATTGAGCTTTCTTGGGTTGGTCGTAAACAAGAAATGACTGGACTTAGATCTTGAAAACTAAGTGAAAAGGGGTTTATTTGGTGTTTAAAAGTCATTCAAGGGGTAATGGATCAAAAGCCCCTCACCCCAAGTGAAAAAAACAAAACCTGGAGAAAAATTACATAGCAGCATGGCACACCACAATCGCAGAGCTTAGCCTCCATGCCATACCCTTATCACAAAGTCTAAGTGGTGTGTCACACCATTATCATGGAGGTTTACTGCCTTGGGGTCCCAAAATATCCCTTAAGACCTTCAAAAAATTTTAAAACTCCCCAAAGCACCTTTTAACATCCCTAATCACAATTCAAGTCAAAAATTAATATTATACATGTTTGAGGGTCAAAATAAAAATTGTCAAAATTTTTTATAGGATCTTACAAATGGTCTGAATAATTTAAGTGTGGGTTGTCTAATAGTCTTGTGGATCAGTACATAGATGTTTGTATCTATCTTGAGAGGTAGTAAGATGTCTTTAGGAAATTTTCCTTATTTTTATTTTTTATTGTGTGGATCTTTCATACCTTGTGTTCTGAATTAAATTTCACTATTTTCTTCATAGATATTTATGACTAAATCTCATGAGGTTAATATTTAGAGCCTTTATTCAAGGAGAGAGCCCAATCTAGAGGGCAAGTTATGAGTAGTAAATAAGCTTGAGGTGGTGAGAAAGCTCAAGGATCTGCATCATCTAGAGGTAGAACTAGGGGAATCTCGCTTGATCCTCAAGTTGAGCATGTTGGTGTTATGGGGCCTAACTCGGTCCCACCAAGTTCTTCTACCGGAGTCTTAGAGGGGTTACTAGTTCGTGTGTTAACCTGACTGGAGAGTGATCCTTTTAGTGCACTTAGTTTTCCTCCAACTTTTACTATTATACCACTATTTATGCCAGATATTCATTATTGAGTTCCTTTGGTCCAAATTATGAATCTTTCAGTGGCCCCGACATTAGCATACGGTACTCCATAGACTCTAAATGTTATTTCTTCTTTAGTTTTTGCATCCAAGTATGGTACCTCAAGATTATGAGTTTAACCTTTATCTATGTTAACTCCTAATATGAGATCTTAGCCATCCAAATTAACTATGCCTCCTTTTATTATGAGTAGAGTTATCTCTTCTAAGGGTCAAAAATTATTTTAGAAATTCACTTGTTTGGGTCCTCCTAGGTTCAGTGGTTTTATTTGCGAGGATGCCTATGAGCTCTTGACTTAATATCATGAGAAGTTGTATACCCTTGGTTAACTAGAGTCGCATGGGGTTTCTTATATTACTTTTCAGTTGAAAGATGCCGCAACATATTGGTGAAGGTCACTTATTGGTGCAAACCTCTTGATTCTCCTGAGATGTCTTAGGATTAGTTGGTTGAGGCCTTTCTAGAGAGGTTTATGCCTTACAATCTAAGAGATAAGATGAAATATAAGCTTGATCACCTTGATAAAGGATCCATGACTGTTATAGAGTATGAGGCATATTTTTATGCCTTATCTTGATATTCTTATGCCAGTATTTTTGTTGAGTCTGAGAAGATTCAGAAGTTCATAAAGGTTTTGGATGTTTCTCTTTGGATAAATATGACTAAGATGGTAGTATAATGAGAATTATTTTGGTGTATGTTTGATCATGCTAGGATGAATGAGTCTATTCTTTGAGGATTTTAGGAAGGTGAAAAATTAGGGTGAGTTTAATGGTCATACTTTATAAGGCAGAGATTCTAGGGGTTTTGGTAGGTATCCTAGTATACCTATGAAGGAATCCTTGTAGAGTTTAGGTAGTGGTTCTTTTAGTTCAACAACTTATAGTGGTTGTTCTAGCTCAGTAGTACCTTCTCCTATTAAGTCAGGTAGCAGAGTTTGCTTCGAGTGTGACTATCCCCATTATATTTTTAGAGTTACTCCTATTTAAGTTGTGAGAGGTAGAGGTTCTACTAGAGGTATGGAGGCATAGGTAAAGGTACCCATGGTAGTGGTCGTAGGGATTCCCAATTGAGTAGTGGTCATGGACAGTGTTATAACATGCCTGCAAGACAAGAGGCATAGGCATCCGATACTATTATCATAGGTATGCCCCTATTTATTTTAGATCTTCTTTTAGGTTATTTGATCCAGGATTGACTTTCTCCTATGTGTCTACATATTTTGATTTTGGTTTTGATTCTGCTCGTGATCCTCTTGATGTGCCCATCTGTGTATCTATCACAATAAGAGACTCTTTAGTGGTAGATCGAGTGTACTAATTTTATGTTATGAATTTTGTTGGGCGTGAGACATGGGTAGATCTAATTGTATTATATATGATAGATTTTGATTTTATCTTGGGCATGGATTGGGTAGCTCCTTATCATGCTATCCTCAATTATTATTTTAAGACTGTAACTTTAGCCTTGTCAGGTGTGCCAAGGATAGCTTGGAAGGGTGTGCTTTATTCGGCTCTCAAAAAAGTTATATCTTTCCTTTATGCTCAATGTTTTGTTGAGAGGGTATCCTTGTGTTATTTGGCTCATATTTATGATACTAGTGCTACCTCACCTCTTTACTTAGATTTTATTTATGTGGTCCATGAGTCCACAAATATTTTCTCTATGAATTTATCGGGTATGCCTCTGGATTGTGATATTGACTTTTTTATTAATGTTGATTCGGGAACCAAGCCCATTTCAATTCTTCCTTATAGGATGGACTGAGCAAAGTTAAAAAAATTAAAGGATCAGTTGCAGGAATTATTGGATAAGGGGTTTTCCAATCTAGTGTATCACCTCGAGGTATGCCTATATTATATGTGAAGAAAAAATGGATCTATACATAGGTGTATTGTTTATCGATAGTTGAACAAAGTGATGACTCAAAATAATTATTCTTTTCCTCATATTGATGATTTGCTTACTTAGTTTTAGGGTGCTTTGGTGTTTTCATAGATTGATTTAATGCCTGTGTATAGGTAGTTTAGGATTAGAGCTTCGGATATTCTGAAGACAATATTTTGGACTCGGTATGGTCATTATGAGTTCTTGTTCATGTCCTCCGGGTTAACCAATACCCTAGCCGAGTTCATGGTGTTGATGAATCGGGTATTTAGATCATATCTCGACTCCTTTATATTATATTTATAAATGATATATTGGTTTATTCTAAGAGTGAGGCTGAACATGAAGAGCATTTGCGAATTTTGATTTATAGATTAAGGGCTGAGAGGTTGTATGTGGTGTATCTAAGTATGAGTTTTTATTGGAGTGTATCATTTTCTTGGGTCTGTGGTTACCAATGATGGTATTATGGTTGATTTTGCAAAGATTGTAGTGCTTTGTGATTGGGCTAGGCCTATTTCTCCTACTGATATTAGGAGTTTTTTTGATTTAGTAGGCTGCTATCAGTGCTTTGTTGAGTGTTTTTCATATAATATAGCTCCACTGACCAAGTTGACTTAGAAAAATATTTTCTTTTAGTGGTCTGATGCTTGTAAGGAGAGCTTTAAAAATCCAAAGAATTTGTTGACATCAACTCCTATATTGACTTTCACCAAGGAGGACATGAGTTTTACCATCTTTTATGATGCTTTTGGTGTTGGGTTAGGTGTTGTATTTATACAGGAAGGTAAGCTAATTGCTTATGTTTCTCATCAGATGAAGCCCCATAAGAGAAATTACCCTATCCATGATCTGGAGTTGTGCTTGGTGGTACTTTCTTTGAAGTTGTGGAGGCACCACTTACATGGAGTTTGTTGTGATATTTTCTCAGATCATCGTAGCATTCAATATTTTTCACCGAATTAGATCTTAATATGAGGCAACATTGTTTGCCAGAGTTGCTTAAGGATTAAGACTTCACAATTCTTTATCATCCGGGCAAGGATGATATAGTTTAGGATGCCATGTGTTGAAAGTCGACTAGCATGGGTAGCTTGGCATATCTTTTGACCCAAGAGAGGCCTTTGGCCTTATAGGTTGAATAGTTGGCTAACCAGATGGTTAGGCATGATATTTTAATACATGGGTGTGTTTTAGCATTCACTGAGGCTAGGTCTTCCTTGATGGAGAAAATTTAGGCTCATCAATATAATAATGTTGGGTTGAGAATAATTAGGATAAGGTGTTAGGTGGTGAGGCTAAGTAAGCCTTGAATGACCAAGATAGTGTTTTGAGGATTGGAGGCCGAGTTTGTGTGCTGGGAGTAGGTGATTGGATTAGATTAATTTTGGAGGAGGCCCATTATTCCAGGTTTTCCATCTATCTAAGAGTGATTAATATGTATTATGGGGTGGTATGAGTAAGGATGAAATGGATTTCATAGCTTGCTGCCTATGTTGCCAACAAGTAAAGGCTGAGCATTTGAGACCTTGTTGTTTGCTTTAGAGGCTACCCATTTTTAAGTGGAAATAGGAACATATCACTATGGACTTTGTGACTTGGTTTCCTCGTACTTCTCATGGTTCTAATAGTATTTGTGTTTTTATGGATCAATTTACCGAATTTGCTTTTTTTATTTTGATTCAAGTTTGTGGTAGTCCATCTTCATGGTATGCCAGTACCTATCATCTTTGATTGATGTTTAATGTTCACATCTCACTTTTGGAAGAATTTTTAGAAAGATTTGGGTACCCGAGTTGATCGTAGTAAAACTTTTCTGCCCCAGACTAATGATTAGTCCGAGCAAACTATTTTTGAAAGATTTACTCTATGCTTATATAATGGACTTTGGAGGTCACTAGGATCAACATCTAGCTTTGGAGGAGTTTGCATATAATAATAACTACTATTCTAGTATTGAGCTAGCTCATTTTGAGAACTTGTATGGTAGGCATTGTCTCTCTCCAGTTGGTTGGTTTGAGGTTTTTAAGATTAGGCCCCTAGGTACAAACTTTCTTTATGAGTCTTTGGATAGAGTTTGGATCATTCAGGATAGACTTCGAGTGGCTCAGAGTAGGCCGAAGTTCTATGGGGATCATAGACTTTGTGTCATGAGATTTTGGCCCATGAATGGTGTGATAAGGTTTGGGAAGAAGGGAAAAGTATCCCCATGAAACACCCTAGTTGTTGGACTTTAGAATATTTCATGGAATTCTATTCTCTAGACCTAATACAACTCATGGGTAAGGTACAGATGGTATGATCCAGTCGTATATTGACTAGTGTTGGTTGGTGGGATGAATTTTTTTTACTGGAATGGCTACGACTAGAGGTATGATTTGAATTAGTGGTTATGGATTGTATTGTTCATTAATTTAATCTTAGACTTAGTTCATTAGGTTTTATTTGAGTGCGAGTGGCTTACCATGAGCTATAAGCTAGGGTATGAATCGTACTAGGGATTTGTATGGTAGACAGTGTTCAATTCTTTAGGTATTTTATTCTTCTTGGAATATGGGTCGAGGATACAGATTGCTTGCAATAGTTACGACTTGGTTGGATGAGTCATAGACTGTAAGTTTTTGGTACAAGATTAGAGGTTCATGATACGAGTGATGGATACCAATCAGAT
The DNA here is from genome assembly GCF_002878395.1 of Capsicum annuum. Classification (NCBI taxonomy): domain Eukaryota; kingdom Viridiplantae; phylum Streptophyta; class Magnoliopsida; order Solanales; family Solanaceae; genus Capsicum; species Capsicum annuum. The sequence continues at coordinate 50,089,140 of NC_061120.1, forward strand.
TGGGATGGTATGACTCATGAGGGTCAGTCATATCCCTATGATGGGATTTCAGTGCAACTTAAGTAGCAGTATTTTGGACACTTCCCACTTATCCAAATAGGTTCCCATGATTTCTATGCTACTTGGGAGGTTATTACCCTATTAGTCCTTTCATTAACACTTAGAAACTCTTTTAAAACACTCCATGATTCTCTTAAGAGTATTTAGGCAAAGGGAAGTAGGGTATCAATTAATGGATCAATTTGGGGCTTCTCTTGGTCATTTTTTTCGATCATCATCTTGGTTTAAGGCATGTTCTCTTCCTTATTTATTAATTTTATCTAAAGGCATGATTTTATTGATTGAATGATTTTGGTTTTCAAATATGAATTAGGGGTTTTGATGTTAAATGGGTTGTTTTGGTTTCGCATGGTTTTAAATATGCTTTTATATGCATTAATGGTGGTTTTGGATAATTGGATTGCATAGAAATGGTTTGTTGGTAATTGAAATTGGTTTTGGTCATATTATGCCCCCAATGTGTTTGGCAAAATGCTTATAAAGATATGTTCATTACATTGACTTCTTTTAATGAAACTCTTGCATGTTTTAAAATTTGATAAAGGAATTATGCATGGTTTAAATGGCATGGAATGGTAAATGGCTAATGGTTATGCTTGTTAGGAACATGGAAGTCTCCCAAGTGGTTTAATATGATAAATAGAAGGGCACTTGAAAGTTCCCTTAAACTTATAAATTATTGTCTATGGATGATACTTACAAATAAGGGTTGGTATGACGATACCAGTAACAATGGCCTTGGTAAATAAATGAAAAATGGTTTGGTTATTTTGAAATTGGTTTTGATTGGGCAATAATGGCGGGATGTGTAGCAAAGAAGTAGAAGGTCGAGGTTCGGGAAGGTGGAAGGGGGGTGGAACAAAACTGAAAACTCATATTTTCTAATATAAGGTAGGTCTTGGTAACCATGTACATGATGTCACACTTTCTTTTGCAGATGTACTAGTCATCCCATGGTATACTTCCTAGGTCGTGCGGCTACACGCACTAGGGCACTTTCAGCAGGGGAAGCTGAACCTATGTAGCCTGTGGGTCGTTTAGGACGGTAAAGCTACACAGTCCAGGTAAAGATTTTAAACGCATGCTAAACCCAATCCCTTTTCCTTGCAAGGTTATATATGTATATATATGTATGATTGTGTGCATATGGATGATTTTACTTGGTTATATATATGACATTATTTTATCCTTACCTTGAATCATGCTAGTGGCCACTCGCTAACCCCTTCTACTGGCAGTTGTATACCCACGAATGCAGGAATAGGCCATTCTACTCCTCCTACATAATGTTGACTTAGGATCAACATTTGGACTGAAGAGGTGAGGTTCCATCCTTTTGGTAGGATCCATTTCATGTTATGGATATTTTTAGACATTTTGACCTTATTTTCGACATTAGTTTTGGCTATGGTTGGGGGAATATCCCAACTGAATTTTATTACTCTTTTGGTTAGAGGCTTTCTCGTACTTCTATGGGTTAGAATAGGCAGGATCGGTATAGGTGTCGTCCTTGGCATTAGAATAGCTGGGATGCTGACATCATTAGACAATATTGTTAGTTTTTCTATCCTATTTCATTTTGGGATTAAGTATATTATGTTTTGGAATATCCTTGGTTATGGCCTGGTTTATAGCCCATGTTTGGTATGGTTTGGTAAGGTTGGATTATTGGTATGTGAGGGTTGGACTCGATTGGGTTGGTCATGGTTGTGATTTTATCCCAAAGTCTTTATGTAAGCTGTTACACTATCTTGTTACATGATCGGAATTCAACCAACTCATGGCAGGCGACTAGAGGTTGGGTTGGAAAATGGGGTGGTCACCGATCCTGGATGGACTGGGACACCCATTACGACAAGGCCCCAGGGCGGGTTATGTTAGAGTTGGTTTTTGAGCCTAGGTTTATGGTCAATTAAGAGTCCATAAAGCTTTGTTGATTAGAGTCACTTTTAGGAGTATGTAGCACCACACTCATAAGGCAGGTACTATAAGACATTTAGGAATCTTTCACTTTCTTGGTATTATATTTTCAAGCATAGAGTATCAGTCTTAGAATCTTCTCTAGTACTTTTTTTTTGGTCATTCAGATCATGCCTCGTAAATATAAAACATAAGGAATTCCTTCTATCCCATCTGGGGGTAATGCTGTAGCAGTGCATCCTACTTCTGGAGTTCATCTTTGATCTCATGGTCCTATCCCTGATAGTTTTGGAGTTCCACTAGTTACTACTAGTCCTCCTTAAGATAAGGTGACTAATATAGAATTTTGTCGGTCTATTCATGTTATTACTAAATTGGTTGCTGCTCAGGTTGAGTGGGACATTTTTGGTTCTTTGTCTGCTGAGGCTGCGAGGGTTGGCCAATTTATGAAGATGTGTCCTCCTACTTTTTTTGGAGTAAAGGTATAGGAGGATCCACAGGGCTTCTTGGTTGAGATGGAAAAGATATTTTAGGTAATGTAGGTTGCCAATGTAGAGGGGGTAAACTTTACATCTTACCAACTCAAAGAGGTTGTATATTAGTGGTATGAAGAGTGGATAGGGAAAGAGAAGATGTGGAGAAGTCATCTTTATAGGATTCCTTCTCTGGTGCTTTTCTGGATCATTTCTTTCCCAAAGAGCTGATAAAATCAAAGATGGAGGAGTTTGTGAACCTCAAGTAGGGGAGAATGTCTGTCAAGGAATATTTCTTGAAGTTTCACCAATTATCAAGGTATGCTCCTGATTTAGGGAATGACATGTGGGCTAGAATAAGGAAGTTTGCTTCTGGGTTAAATCGAGATCTGGTTTTGGAGAGAAAGACGGCCTTGCTAATTAAGGATATAGACATCTCTAGGTTGACTATTCATATACAGTAGGTAGATAATAAAAAGAGGTAGTAGGTAGAGTTTGGAGATAGGCAGGGTAAGAGGAGCAGGTTTTCTGACAGGGAGGTGCTCAGTCTTAGGGTGGGTAAGATGGTGGAAAATAGAAGAAAATGAAGTGGGGAAGATTTGGTTCCTACTCTTCTGCTAGTGTTCTTTATTATTAGGGTGAAAGGCGTCATGATAGTAGTGATAATTTCTAAGCGTAGGGTGCCCAATCTCAGGCAAGTAAAGGTCAATTAGTTTCTTTATGCCCTCTTTATTAGTTTTGTGTCCAGGCAGGCCATCAACTCAGTTACTTTATGGTTACTAAGGTTGCTACAGGGGTGAATAAGATTCCTATGGCTTCATCTTCTGCTCCTGTACCTGGTGGTGTGACATCTTCTTTTGTTACTTCTCCTAGTTCTAGTGTTGGTATAATTTGGTGTGTCGATAGGAATCTTAGGTATCACCTAATGTTTTTACTTGTATGTAACAGGTTTTCTCTCGTGACTTATATTCTTTGCTTGATCCGACATCCACTCTCTCCTACTTGTATGTAACAGGTTTTCTCTCGTGACTTATATTCTTTGCTTGATCCGACATCCACTCTCTCCTATGTGATTCCTTATGTGGTTTTATCTTTTGGTTTTGATCTAGAAGTTATTTTGAATTCTTTTTTTGTTTCTACCTCGGTAGGTGACTCTGTTATTACTAAGAGTGTTTATAGGAGCTGTGTGGTATCTGTTGGTAGCAAACAAACCTTGGCAAATCTATTTGATTTGGATATGGTAGAATTTGATGTTATTCTGGGGATGGACTGGTTACACTCTTGTTATGCATTTTTGGATTGTCAAATCCATAGGGTTATCTTTAGGTTCTTAGTGAGCCTGTTATAGAATGGGAGGGTGTTTTTGTAGCTCCTAGGGGAGGTTTATTTCTTGTCTTAGAGCTCGAAGGTTAATCTCTAAAGGGTGTCTTTATAACATAGTCTGGGTTAAAGATTATAACTCGAAAGGTCCTTCATTTCAGTTAATTCTTGTGGTTAATAAGTTTCCTGAGGTCTTTTTGAATGAAATTATTGGTGTTCCTCCGAGTAGGGAAATAAAATTTGATATTGATCTAATTCTGGACGCTCATCAAATTTCTATCCCTCTGTAGAGACTATCTCCAGCTGAGTTAAGGAACTCAAGGAGTAACTTAAGGATCTTCTGGATAAGGGGTTTATTCATCATAGTGTATCTCCTTAGGGTGCATAGGTGTTGTTTATGTGTAAGAAGGATGGTTCCCTTCGGATGTGCATTGACTATAGGCAGTTGAACAAGGTGATGATCAAGAATAAGTATCCTCTTCCAAGGATAGATGATTTGTTTGACTAGTTGCAAGGTGCCAATTTCTTTTCTAAGATAGATCTTTAGTCTTGGTACCATCTGCTAAAGATTATGGAGATGGATATCCCTAAAATAACTTTTTGTACTCGGTATGGGCTCTTTGAGTTTTTGGTGATGTCATTTGGGTTGACTAATGCTTTGGCAATGTTTATGGATCTTATGAATAGAGTTTTTTGTTAGTATTTTGATCTCTTCATCATTGTGTTCATTGATGAAATTCTGGTTTATTAGAAGAGTGAGGTGGATCATGCTAATCATCCCCTTGTGGTGTTGCAAACCTTAAAGGAAAAACAGGTGTATGCCAAGTTCTCCAAGTGTGATTTTTGGTTGAATGTTGTAACTTTCTTGGATCATATGATTTTGTGAGGGGATCATGATGAAGGTTTCTATGGTGAAGAAGTGTCCTAGACCTACAACTCCATCCAACATTCATAGCTTCTTAGGATTAGTCGGGTATTACATGCTATTTATGGGAATCTTTTCATCAATAATTGCTCCTTTGACTAAGTTAACTCAGAAGAAGTTCAAGTTTTCTTGATCAGATTTTTGTGAGGGGTGTTTTGAGAAGTTAAAGGATAAGTTAACTTTGGCTACAATTCTAACCTTACTGAAAGGAAATGATGGGTTCGTGGTTTATTGCGATGCATTTTGGGTAGGTCTTGGTTGTGTGTTGATGCAGTATGGGAAGGTGATTGCCTATGCTTCTAGGCAGTTGAAGGTACATGAGAGGAATTATCCTACTCATGGTTTGAAGCTATTGGCGGTTGTGTTTACTTTGAAAATATGGCAGCATTACTTATATGGTGTTCACATTGATATCTTTTCTGATTGTAGGAGTCTATAGTATGTGTTCACCAAAAAATAGCTTAATATCAGCAAGAAGAGATGACTTGAGCTTCTCAAGGATTATAATATGAGTCTTCACTATTACCCAAGTAAGGCTAATGTGGTTGCTGATGTCTTAGCAAGGTATTCATGGAGAGTTTGGCTCGTGTGGAGGAAAGAAAGCAGGAACTGGTGAAGGATATTCACCGCTTGGCTAATCTTGGAGTTTGCCTCTTGGACTCTAAGGATAGTGTTGTAGTGGTGAAAAAAGTGGTTTGATCATCTCTCGGTTCAAAGATTAAAGAGAAATAAGTGATAGATCCTACCTTGATAAAAATCAAAAGTTACATTGATGGGCAAAAGGTAGTGGTGTTTGAGATCAGTGGTGATGGCACTTTATGATACCAAGGGATGTTATGTGTTCCTGATGTTGACGGGTTGCGACAAAGGATTTTGGCTGTGGCACATAAGTCGTGCTATGTTGTTTATCCCGGCTTGACTAAAATGGTATCATAATCTCAAGGAGATCTATTGGTGGAATGGCATGAAGAGAGACGTGGCTGATTTTGTGGCCAAGTTTATAGCGTGTCAACATGTTAAGGCTGGGCACATAAGGCCAGGAGGGTTGTATCAATAAATTTATTTTCCCGAATGGAAGTGGGAAGTGATTAATTTGGACTTCGTTACCGGTCTTTCTCTATATCGGAGTCAATATTATTTGATTTGGGTCATTATGGATAGGATAACTAAGTCTACATACATTTTGCTAGTATGGACTACCTTCTCAGCAGAGGATTATGTGAAGCTGTATCTTCAGGAGATTGTGAAGCTGCACGGGGAACATGTTTCAATTGTTTTTTATCATGGCATGTAGTTTATATCTCACTTTTGGAGATCTTTTCAGAGAGGTTTGGGGACCACAGTGAGTCTGAGTAATGCTTTTCATCCACAGATGGATGGGCAAGCGGAGAGAACTATTTAGAATATAGAGAATATGCTTCGGGCCTGTGTGATTGATTATGGTGGCAATTGGATTGAGCATCTACCTTTGGTGGATTTTGTTTACAACAATAACTATTATTTTAGTATCGCTATGACCCCTTTTAAGGCATTGTATGGTAGGAGGTGTAGATCTGCTATTAGTTGGTTTAAACTTAGTGTGGCAGACATGTTTGGTCCCAATTTTGTTTACCACGCTACGGAGAAGATGAAGGTGATTCGGGATAGGCTTAAGGCTACCCAAAGTTATCAAAAGTCCTAAGCGGATATTAGGCATAGAAACTTAGAGTTTAAGGTTGGGGATAAGGTTTTCCTCAAGGTATCTCCCATGAAGGGAGTGGCATGGTTTATCAAGAAACGGAAGCTCAGTCCGCATTATGTGGTCCTAATGTGATTTTTCAGAGATTTAGTAATTTTGCTTATGAGTTGGAGTTGCCTTCTAGCTTGAGAATGGTTTATCCGGTCTTTATTGTTTCCATGCTGAGGAAGTGCATTGGTGATCTTTCTTTAGTTGTTCTTTTGGGAGGATTGGGTCTCACTATTTCTTTTTCTTATGAAAAAGTCCTGGTTGAGATCTTGGATAAGAAGTTTCGTAAGTTGAGGACCAAGGATGTGGCTTTGGTTAAGGTTCTTTGGCGGAACCATAAGGTGGAGGAAGCTACATAGATATTGGAAGAGGACATGAAGTCCAAATATACGCATTTGTTTTCTGCTTCTGGGATTCGTGCGAAAGGTATGTTTCTTCAACACATCTTTGCTTCTTTGTTTTTTGAACTTTGTTAAAGATAGGGAATAACATAATACAAATGAATCTTGTGTAGGGTTACCCCTACCTTGTTCGTCATTCGAGGATGAATGTTCCTAGTGGTGGAAACTTAAACACCCTAGTTGCTAGACCTTATAAAATTTCCTAGAATTCTGGTCTCTAGACCGAATACGATTCATGGGTACGAGCTATATATTAGGTTATGGATGGTATGGATGGTATCCTAATGGGGTCCCTCAACTTTTAACCAACTTGGGAGGTTATTTACCCTATTATTATATTCATTAACACTTAAAAACTCTTCTAAAACACTTCATAATTCTCTTAAGAACTTTTGGGCAAGGGGAGCTAGGGTTTCAACTAAAGGATTAATTTGGGGCTTGCCTTGGTGATTTCCTTCCGTCATCATCTTGGTTTAAGGCATGTTCTCTTCCCTCATTGTTAATTCTAACTAAAGACATGGTTTTTATGAATGCTTTCATGATTTCTGTTTGCAAATAAGTATTGGGGGTTTTGATGTTAAATGGTTGGCTATAGTTTCTCATTGTTTTAATTGTGCTTTTATATACATTAATGGTGGTTTTAGATAATTGTATTGCATGATAATGGTTTGTTAGTAATTGGAATTGGTTTTTCTTTGAAAAATACTTATAAAGATATGTTTGTTGCATTGACTACTTTTAATAGAGCTCTTGTATGATTTTAAACTTAGTAAAGAAATTACGCATGGTTTAAATGGCTTGGAATGGTAAATTACTAATGGTTATGCTTGTGGGGAACATGGAAGTCTCCTAAGTGGTTTAATATGGTAAATGGAAAGGCACTTGAAAGTCCCCTTAAACCTACAAATGGTTGGCTATGGATATTACTTGCAAGTAAGGGTTAGTACGATGATACCAATATCAATGGCCTTGGTTAATAAATCGATAATGGTTTGGTTATTTGGAAATTGGTTTAAATTGGGCAATAATAGAGGGATGTGTTGCAAAGTTGTGGAAGGTGAAGGACCGAGGGGACCAAAATTGGAAACTCATATATCCCAATATGAGGTTGGTCTTGGTGACCATATGCATAATGTCTCACTTTATTTTTGGGATATAGTAGTCAACCCACGGGATACTTCTCTGGTAGTGCGAGTACATGCACTGGGGCCCTTTCAATAGGGGAGCTAAACCCATATAGCCCATAGGTGATTTTGGAAGACAAAGCTACACAACCTAGGTAAAGGTCTTAAAGGCATGCTAAACGTAGGCCCTTTTCTCGGCATGGTTATATATGTATATATATATATATATATATGATTATTTACATATGGATGATTTTACTTGGTTTTATAAATGGCATTATTTTATCCTTACCCTAAGATCATGCTAGTGGTTACTCGCTAACCTCGTGTACTGGCGGCTGTATACCCACACTATGCAGAACCCGACCATTCTACTCCTCCTACATAGTGATTGACTCGAGATCAATATTTGGACTGAAGTGGTAAGCTTCCATTCTTTTGGAAGGCTCCATTTCATGTTATGGATTTTTCTACATATTTTGACTTTATTTTGGACATTGGTTTTGGATATGGTTGGAGGCATTTCCCAACTGGATTTCATTACTCTTTTGGTTAGAGGATTTATGGTACTTATATGGGTTGGAATAGGTCGGATCAGTATAGATATCGACCTTAGCATTTAAATAAGCTAGGAGGCTGACATCATTGGACAATATTGTTAGGTTTTCTATCCCATTTCATTTTGCGATTAATTATATTATGTTTTGGAATGTCCTTGGTTATGGCCAGGTTTATGGCTCTTGTTTGGTATGGTTTGGTATGGTTGGATTATTCGTATGGGATTGTTGGACATAGTTGGTTTGGTCAAGGTAGTGATCTTATTCCAGTGTCTTTATGTGTGTTGTTACACTATGTTGTTACATGCTCAAAATTCAGCCAACTCAAGGCAGGCGACTGGAGATTGGGTTAGGAAATGGGGGTGGTCTCCGATCCTAGATGGACTTGGGAAGCCTATTACGATAAGGCCGTAGGGTGGGTCATGTCACCCCAGGTATATTGAGCCTTGTGAGATCCTTTATATTATTTAGGATGTAGCTTATCAGTTAGTATTACCTCTAGATTTATCAACTATTCATCCAGTTTTTAATATTTGTATGCTTCAACGTTACATTTTAGATCAGTCTCTATCATTCGTTGGTTTTAGTCCAGTAAGATAAGCAATTTTCTTTTGTTGAGAAGCCTATTTCGATTCAACTTGAGGATGTTAGAATATTGCATTCTAAAGTTATTCATATGGTTATGGTCCCATGGAGGCTTCGAGCTATTGATGAGTCTACTTGAGAGGTCAAGTCTGATATGAATAGTAGTTATACCAAACCTTTTGCTGATTCAGGTATTTCTATTGCCCTTAGTTTGAGGACGAACTTGATTATTAGTAGTGGATGATGTAATGGTTTGATTTTTGATGATTTTTATGAAATATTCATTTCTATGTCATTGATAATTTTACCCCTCCCTAAAGTTGCTTTATGGTATTTCTGGGGTATGAGAATGATTGGTACATTTTCTATTGCATTTCGTTGTGTAATATGTGGGATTGTGATTTTTAGTGGTCTTAATGGATTATTAGTTGACTTTGGTCGACCTTTTTTAACTTTTACATTAGATTGCAAAATGGATTGTGCCATTAGATTTGAAATAACAATTTTAGGTTCGTTTATGACTTTTATATCTCAATTCAACCCTCAATTTGGAAAATTCTGAAAATAGGTCTTAGGGGTCAATTCTATGAAAATAATATTTTTTGAAATCTCTATATTGCCACTAAGTCTAGAGCGTCAAATTTAATTGGGTAGCATAGTCCATTCAAGTTCTCGAGATTCCAAATGAATCTCGAGGGGTCAACGGAGACTTGGAATTTTCTAAGTCTCCATTTTCTAGTGCACCACTTAGATGGTGCACCACATGGCCGCTTTATCGGTCCGCTACCAGCTGGTCATAGTCGCTTTAATTTCCCTTGTCTGCTTTAGCAAAGGGTAATAAGCGACCCTTGTCTGTTTTAACGGACTGGTAAGCTAAGCGGGTATCACTAAAGTAGTACTTGACCGTTTTAGTGATGACCGCTAAAGATGCCACTTAATCATTTGAGCAACACATGGCACCTGAGTATAAATAATCCTATTATCAATTTTTCATCACCCTTTTTGAGACTTAGAGCTTGGGGATCATATTTTTGGACATTTTCTTCTATTTCAAGCTTGGGAAAGTTCTAGACTCCTATTTCAATTACTTTTCTTCAATTCTATCATTTAACCTTGTTAAACTATGATTTAGAGGTAGAATTTGGGGATTTTGTCTCGAAAGGCCCAAATTAGCATTTCTTAAATTCAAACCTCAATTTCACCCTGTTTTCACTTGGGTTTTTTCCTATGATCTCTATTAATCTTGGAAAAAGAATTTTAGGACAAAAATTTTGGTTTTACCCTTCTTTTTTGAAAACCCATTTTGGGGGTCCGTTTTGAACTTAGTTTAGGCATGGGAAATATGGGTGTTTTTGTGTTTTTGTGATGCATAAATTCTATATTTATGTGTTTTAGCTGATTTTGGGTCCGTGCGTGGGGTGAAAACTCGGTGATAAATGCTTATTTTTGCTAGTTTTGGCATTCGAAGTAGGTTATTGCTTAACTTCCTTCATACTAGAATAAATAGCAAATATTGATTCAAAATAATGGTGTAGGTACGGGAACTAATCAGGAAAATGATGTTGTTAATGTGTTGTTCCCGTGTGAGGGCCTATATTGTTGTTCGTTGATGGTTTTGGGACAATATCTTCTATATGTGACTCTGTGAGGTATTTTATGATGATATTTTCCTAATATTTGAGTAATTGGTTTTCATCCAGGGTGGAAAAATATCTAAATTGATAATTGTACGATATTATATATGGCATTACTTACTTTGTTGGTATGTGGATTTTGTTGGACAATAAATGACTGGTTTATTGAGTTAATTTTGGCTCACAAACTTGGTATATTGATTGGAATTGGAAAATCTCATTTGGTTGGTTGTAAATGTTGCATCCCCATATCATATTTATTCATAAGACATTAGTACCACTATAGAAATACTAGAAATACTCGAAAAACATGTTGATGATATCATTTATTTTTTCTCTCTGAGGGATGTCCTGGAGAGGTGTTATGGATATTGGGATTGGTTATTGATTGTATATGGGTTGACGAAGCCCCAACGGGTCTTACCTATGATTATAACTCGGTAGGTGTATATAGAGGTTGTGAGACTACCTCGTGCATCGAGTCACATCATCATTGTAATCACCATCATTTTCATCGCATTTCATATGTATATTGTGCTCATGCTATGTAGTATTATGGTTTTAATGTGATATCTTTCTATGTGTACATCTTTCAATATTTGTAGGTTTTATATCTGCATACTTGTATTTTTATTTCTCATATTTGAGTGTGGTATATGTGAATATGGTAGAACTGTTAGTGGAGACAGTGTCGAACACCTTTGGGACATTTTCGAATTGCAGGTGACGTGCCCCTAGTGTGTATTTTTTATGCTTTATTTTTCACTTTGCTTACCATTTTTTCCCTTCTGAGAAGCTTCTGCAAGATGCCATGCTATCAAAATCACATTTCACCAATCAATATGATAATAATGATACCCATACTACACTATTGTGCTTTGAGTCCAAAAATCGCATCAAATCCCTTAAAGGTCCTATTTGTGAAAAATCACATTTCCAAAACCAACCTAATATTTATACATGCTCAGGGAATCATTACCCTAAAAATGGATGAATTCCAAGAAAATTTGAGGCTAAAATAAAGCCTCTAAGGTTTTGGGATTTTTAGAAATGAAAAAGAGAAAATCAACCATAAAAAGAGTGGAATCTTACCATAAATCATAGGATAATTACATAAACAAGCATTATCCAAGCTCCCAAATCATCCACAAGCTTAAATTTTAAGCAATATCACTATTTAGGGTTTTATCTCTCTTATAAATGGGTGAAGAATGGGAAAAATAGGCTAAAAATGTATATTAATACATATCCCAGATATCTGGGTGAAATACCCCAGATTTTGGCCCTCGAAAATTTCTTGAGCTTTAAGCTTACAAGATTAGCTATGACTTGACCCATGAATCATTGGGTGTCTTGACGGGTTAGGTGACCCTAGTCGTAAGGTGTCTAGTGAGTGGTATTTGGGTTTTTATCCTAAGTATGACTTAGGGACACTAGTTGTAAAGACTAATGATAAGTCGCTAGTATGAGTTATAACCAAACTATGTAAGTTGGTGGTATGATTCTTATCTGAGAAAGATTGTCTCACTATGAGTCGTAAGGACTTGTTATTAGTCGTGGGATAAAATTATAGAATGTCTAGTGTTTAACCTATTTGAGTTTTGTGTTTTCTATAACTGGACTGTATTAGTTGTAGCGTCTTGTTACGTGTAATATTGTTGGATCATTTGATTGATACTGTATGGGGATCTTTGTCACTATCTTTATTATGACTCATGGTTATGAGTTGTAAGGAGGGGTTATGAGTCAATGGTTGACTCCTAGTCAAAGGCGACACTATTCCAGCTTTTAAGTTAAAGGTATTCTAGACATTTCCCCTTTTGCCCAACTTAAAATCCTTGTATTATAACCTATTTAGAGTATCATTGGTCCTTATATAAACATCTAATAACTTCTCAAACACTCTCTCATCCTAAAGGTTAAGAACATTTTGGGTTTTCAAGAGATTAACCAATTGGGGATTCCAAGGGTGATTTCTCTCTATACTTCTTGGTGATTAATGAATGTTACTCTTCCCTCATTGTCAATTTTCTAAAATCATGTGATTTAAAGTATTTTTAATGATATATTGAAGTTGGATTTTGAACTATGGGTTGAGGGTTTTTAATCAAAATTTTTAAGTGTTTCTTCCATGATATTTATGAAACTATTGTGCTTAAACTGAGGGTTGGTAAATATATTGGGGTACATGGGAAAGGTGGATGTAAATAGGGTACAAAGGAATCCCCAAATTTATGAGTTTGGTATGGAAATCTATAATAACCTCAACCCACTTGCATAATTGATGTTTGTTTATAAATTATCACTTGGCTTGTTTCTTGAAACTAATGTATGGTATAAATGGTTAAACTGTTAAGGATGTCTTTAAAAACCCTATGAGGTACAATGAAATCCCCTAAGTAAATGATTATAAAACCTTATGGGGTACACGGGAATCCCCTAAGTGATTTTAATAAGGGAGTCTGTAGAGTACTTGAGAATCACCTAAGTGTTGGCTAATGACATTGCTTGCAACCTATAGTCGGTATGATGATACCACTTAATAATGCCTTAGTAACTGACTCTTAGAATTAGTGGTTAGGTTATTTGTTAAATGTTTTAATTAGGCAATAATGGGAGTTGTGATACCTAGTTGTAAAGGTGTGAGTCTGAAGGATAGACAATGGAAACTCGTATTTGCCGATATGAGGGTTGGTACTGGTGACTATGTGCTTGTGGGGTACACGGGAATCCCCCAATTCTATATACATGCATATATATCATATAGGGAAAAAGTACAAGGGAATCCTCGACCATCTATAATATCTCTAGTTCGTGCGGCTAACATGTATTTGCACCTATTTAGGGGGTAATACTAGACCTATGTAGCCTATGGATAGACTTATGAAGATAAATCTACACAACCCAGGTTAAGGTTTTAAAGTGCATGCTAAACCTTATTCCCTATCCTTACATGATATATATATATATATATGTATTTACATATGGTTATACAAATTGATTTGACTTGGTTTTGGATTGATGGCATTACTTTGTCTTTATCCATGAGTTAGATGCTAGCGTTCACCGTGCTAACCATCTTTGGAAATTGTATACTCATGCGTATAGGAACCAACCATACTTTCACTCCTTTTACTCAGTAACTAGGTGATTTGGGGATAACTTTTGAGTTAGACTAAAGTGGTAAGCTTCCATACTTTAGAAGAACCCATTTCATTATATAGATTTCTTTGTGTCCTTACTATTCTTTTTTATTTTAGTTTTGGCTATGGTCGGGGGTATGTCCCAATTAGATATTCTTTGGTTTTAATTAGCGACTTTGTCGAACTACTATGGACATGGGTGGTATAGATTGGTTTTTTGGTTATTGGTGGTTGGTTTTAGTGATAGACTTATCTTAATGTCTTTAAATTAATATTCTATTATCTTGTGATATGTTCTAAATTCATATGACATGGGGTGTAAGGTAGATAATGGTTTGGGTTTAGGGGTGGTCTCTAGTCCTGGTTGGAATTAAGATACCCGACACGGACGACCATGGTTTGAGTTGTGTCAAGATAGTATAAGAGGTCTAGGTTTACGATCAATTGGGTGTCTATAAAGTCATGTCAAGTAGAGTCTCTTTTAAGGGTGTGTAGCGTGCCACACTTATAAAGGAGAGGCTACGAGGCATTGATAAATGTTTTCTTTTTCTGTTGTTATATTTTTGGGTTGTAAAGTCTAAGGTCCTGAAATCTCCTATAATTCCCATTTGTTCACTTTTTAGATCATGCCTTTTAGATGATCTATAGTTTATGGAAACACCTCTATCCAACTCGAGGACAATGTTGATAGGACACGCCCTACTTATGGGGTTTAGATTTGGTCTAGGGGTTCAGTTCCTGATTGCCCTTTTAGAGTTCCACCAGTCCCCTCTAGTCATCCTTAAGATCCTTTGACTGATGTATTGAATGCTGAGTTTTGTCAGTCTATTCCTATGTTGGCTCTATTTGTAACTTCTTAGTCTGAGCGTGGCATTTATGTTACTCCATCTTCTAAGGCCACAAAGGTCAACTAGTTTATTAGGTTGGGACCTCCATCTTTAAATTGTGTTACGGTTGAGGAGGATCCTCAAAATTTCCTTGATGAGATGGAGAAGATTTTCCATATATGCATGCCACTAATGTGGAGGGCGTGGATTTCACCGCTTACCTATTGAAAGATATGGTGTATCAATGGTATGAAAAGTGGGACTAGTCTAGGGGTGAGATGCTGAGCGTGCCTTGTGGGATGATTTCCTTAGTGCTTTCCTGGACCGCTTCTTTTCTCAAACATTAAGAAAAGTAAAGGAAAAAACTTTGTTAATTTGAAGTAAGGAAGAATGACCGTCAAGGAATATACCTTAAAATACCATCAGTTGTCCGGGTATGCTCCTGAGTTGGTGTTTAGCATGAGGCCTAGAATTAGGAAGTTTACTTCTGGGTTGTCCCATATATTTGTCTTGGAGAATAAGGCTATTATATTAAATAATGATATAGATATTTCTTGGCTTATGGTTTATATGCAGTAGGCTGAAAAGAGAAGAAAATGTAGGCAAAAGATAAGAGATAGGTAGAGTAAGATGTTTAGATTTTCTGATTAGGGTGGATGTCAATAGTAGAGTGTCACAGATGGTGAAAAGTAGTCCCAGAAGAAGTTGGGCATTTCTAGGTCCTACATGAAGGCTAGTTCTCCTTACCCAAAGTTATTTGCTGACTGATGTTCTTAGGTTATCGTTGGTTATAGGGCACAGGGTGCCCAATCTCAGGATAGTGGGGCCGAATAAGCTCAATCATATCTTTTCTATAGATTTTATGGTCGATTGTATCAGGATTTTTATAATGAGGGAAGGGACAGGTGCTTCAAGTACAACCAGGGTATATGCTTAGAAATTATTCCATGGGTAAGGTTGCTTCTAGGGAAAATAAGGTTTTTGTTGCCTCTTCATCAGCTCTGACACTAAAGAGTGCCCATCTGGCTCCTGCACTAGTCAGAACCGTCTTTGTGCTCTTACTATTCATTAGGAGTCTGAGGCATCTCCTGTTATTCTTATTGGTATGTTGAAACTATTTTCTAATGATGTGTACTATTTAATTGATCTGGGGTCCACTCATTATTATGTGACCCTATTTGTAGCTATGTATTTTGCTTTTGGTCTGAGTGTATTTCTAACCCCTTTTATGTTTCTACCCTAGTGGGTGACTCTATGGTGGAAAAAAAACTCTACAGGGGTTGTATGGTATCTGTGGGTGGTAGAGAAACTTTGGTGAAACTTATAGGTTAGACATAGTTGATTTTGATGTCATATTGAGGATAGATTGGCTTTACTCGTGCTATGCTTCTCTAGACTGTCGGACTTATAAGGTCATTTTTAAATTTCCTAATAATCTGGTTATTGCGTGGGAAGAGGGTTTCCATAGTGAATAAGGAAAGGTTCATATCATATCATAGAGGACGGAGATTAATTTCCAAGCAGTGTCTTTGCCATTTGGTTTGGGTTAAAGATTCTAACTTGGAGAGTCCTTCCTTACATTTCATCTTGAAGGTAAATGAATTTCCTAAATTCCTCCCTTATGACATTCCTGGTGTCTCTCCCCATAGGGAGATTGATTTTGGTGTTGATTTTGTTTCGTACACTCTTCCTATCTTTATTCCCCCATATAGAATGGCTTCAGCTAAGTTAAAGGAGCTTAAGGAGCAATTAAAGAATCTTTTAGACAAGGATTTCATCCATCGTAGTGTGTCCCCATAGGGTGCACCTATTTTGTTCATGTGTAAGATGGAAGTTCCCTTCGGATGTGTATTGATTATTGATAATTAAATAAGACGATGATAAAGAGTTAATACCCTCTTACAAGGATAAATAATTTCTTTGATCATCTTTACAGTGCTAGGTTTTTATCCAAGATCAATCTTTAGTCCGAATATCATCAGTTTAATATTACGAAGGTAGATATCTCTAAGTCTTCCTTCCGTACATGATATGACCATTTCTAGTTACTTGTCATGTATTTTGTGTTGACTAATTCCCTATCGACATTCATGGACTTGATGAACAGGGTCATCTGTCAATTCATAGATTTATTTGTCATTGTATTCATAGATAAAATTTAGGTGTACTCTATGAGTGATCCATATCATGCCAATCACCTCCGCATTGTGTTATAAAACCTGAAAGATCAGCATTTGTATACTAAATTTTCAAAATTTGTATTTTTGTTGAACGTTGTTACTTTTCAAGGTCATATCATATCTAGTGAAGTGATAATAGTGGATCCACAAAAGGTTGCAGTGGTTAAGAAGTGGCCTAGACCCATGACTCCAACTTATATTCTAAGCTTCTTAGGTTTAGGTAGTTATTATAGGAGATTTGTGGATAGTTTTTTGACTATAACCACCTCATTGCCTAAGTTAACTGAGTAGAAGGTGAAGTTCTTGTGGTTTGATGCTTGTGAAAGTAGTTTCAAGAAGTTGAAAGATAAGTTGACTTATGCTCTATTTTTTACACTGTCTGAGGGTAATGATGACTTTCTAGTCTATTATGATGCATCTTGTGTCGGACTTGGTTGCATATTGATGCAGCATGGAAAGATGGTAGCTTATGCCTCTAGACAGTGAAAGGTGCATGAGAAGAATTATTCGACTCATGACTTGAAATTTTTGGCTATGATGTTTGCATTGATGATCTAGCATCACTATTTGTATGGAGTGCATATGGATATTTTTTTGAGTGTTTAGATGTTGTTATTATAGATACGATATTGGTGTGTCTTCAGTCGACCCTTGATTTATATTATTATTCATAATCCATTTATTCTTATGTGTCTTCTTATTATACTCCACGGTTAAAGTTATCTTGGGATATATTATTTGTGCCCTAACGTGTATCTACTTCCTTGGGTGATTCTTTAGTAGTGGATCAGGTGCTTAAATCTTGTGTTGTGACTGTTAGAAATATTGATACTTATGCTAATCTTATTGTTTTAGATATGATGGATATTTATGTAATACTAGGGATGGACTGATTATTCCACTATCATATGATAATGGATTGTTTTGCCAAGGTCGTTACTTTAGCCATACTCGGTATAACCCTATTTGTGTGGCAGGGAGTGGTTAACAGTGATTCAACAGAGATTATTTCTCATTTTTGTGCTAGGAGGCTTAATTTTAGGGGTTGCAAGTCTTATCTAGCTTATATTTATGATACTAGTATAGAGAGTACGTTGCTTGATTCTGGTCTGTAGTTTGTGATATTTCTAATGTATTCTCTACTGACCTACTTAGTATTTCCCCTACCAATGAGATTGAGTTTTCTATTGATCTTGATCATGGTACCCATCCTATTTCTATGGCCCCTTACCATATGGCTCCTGCCGAGCTTAAGAAGCTAAAGTCTCAGCTTCGAGATTTTTTTAGTAAGGGTTTTATTAGACCAAATATGTCTCCATAGGGATCTCCTATATTATTTGTTAAAAATAGATGATTCCATGCATATGTGTATTGATTATAGGCAACTTAATAAGGTGATGGTGAAGAACCTTTATCATATGCCTCGCATTAATGATCTGTTTGATCAACTTCAAGGTGCAGTGGTGTTCTGTAAGACTTATTTGGGATCCGGTTACCATCAATTAAGGATTCGGGATGATGATATCCCAAAGATAGCTTTTATGAAAGACTATAGTCATTATGAGTTCTTGGTAATGTCATTGGGCTTGACTAATACCCCAGCTGCATTTGTGGATTTGATGAACCGAGTGTTCATGCCCTATTTGGACTCCTTTGTGATTATGTTCGTTGAGAAGATCCATGTGTATTCTAGCGGTGAATAGAGAGTTAGCTATTTCTTTGGCACTTTCCTAGAAATAGGGGTGCCCAATCAAGGTATTAGGGGTTTTTAATTGCCACACCCATGAGGGACACAAAAGGGTACATGGGTGATAATCTTGAGGTTTTACTGATAATCTTGATGTTTTAATGACAAACTAGCCTCACGAATCTTCAACCTAGCCTACCATGTCATTGATGACTAGAAGTTCAACCCAATTGTCATGTACCCACATATAACTTTCCTTAGGTAGACATAATCCCAAGATCTCTCTCATATTGGATTTTCAGTCAAAATTGTTACCATTAGTTTGTTA
This sequence comes from Capsicum annuum, assembly GCF_002878395.1. Classification (NCBI taxonomy): domain Eukaryota; kingdom Viridiplantae; phylum Streptophyta; class Magnoliopsida; order Solanales; family Solanaceae; genus Capsicum; species Capsicum annuum. The sequence goes on from NC_061120.1 coordinate 50,108,030, forward strand.
ACTTAATTAGACTTTGATAAAACCACGCCTACTTGCTAGGCAAGAAAACAGTGGTGCACACAGATCATGACGCCTTCAAATACCTCATGATGAATAAGGAAGCTATGTCATGACTAATTAGATGGATCTTGATTTTGTATGAATTTGATTTTGAGGTGAAGAATCGAAAGGGTAGCAAAACCATGTAGCTATCTTTAGCATCTTAAGTGTAATCATGAAAATAATGGTGAGACTAATATTGAAGATGCTTTTCCCGATGAGTTAGTCATCTTAGTCTCGAGAAAAGGCACAACATTGTATGCTGACTATGCCAATTATATGGCAGTGGTGTACTTATCGAAGGACATAGCTATCTTTAAAAAAAGCGGTCCTTATTTGATGTAAAAAAATATTTTAAGAATGAACCATTTATATTTTGGGAGTGAGTGGATAAGGTGATAAGGCGTTGTGTTATGGAAGGTGAAATAAAGGATATCCTTGAAGCGTGCCACTCCTCACCTTTCGGTGATCACCATTAGGGGATCCAAACTGCCACAAAAATTGTTCAATGTAGGTATTATTGGCCCACCATGCATAGGGATTCCAATGAATGGGTAAAATCATGTTACCAACGCCAAATGCAAGGTGGCATCTCGAGAAGACATGAAATGCCCCTTAGACCAAATCTTAAAGTTAAACTCTTTGACGTGTATGAAATTCATTTTATGGTCCCTTTTGTGAGATCATTTGGAAACAAATATATATTGGTGGCAGTTGATTATGTTTCTAAATGGGTGGAAGCCGTGGAAATTTTGAATAATGAGAGCAAAAGCATCACTTTCTTTTTGAAGAAATACATCTATACACGGTTCAGAACGTCGCGTGCCATCATTAGTGACAGAGACTCATATTTTTTGTAATTTGGTATTTAGGGGCCTTCTTTACAAATATGGGGTATAGAACAAGGTTGCTACCCCATATCACCTCCAAATGAGTGGCCAAATTAATGTTTCAAATGGAGAAATCAAAGCCATACTCAAGAAAACTATGAATATGGGCTGAACTAATTAGGCAAGGTAGCTTGATAAGGCACTTTGGGCTTATAGAATAGCCTACAAAACCCCAATTGGTATGTCTCACTACCAATTGGTATTTGGAAAGGCATGTCACTTTCCCGTTGAGCTTGATCCTAAGGCCCTATGGTCATTGAAGACATTAAACATGAATTGGGAAGAAACTTCCAAGGCGAGGGTCACAAAACTTCATGAATTGGAAGATTTTCGACTCAAGTCCTATGAGAGTTCCACATTCTATAAGGAGAAAATGAAGATAGATCATTATTCTAAAATACTAAGACGGTAATTTCATGTCAGCAAGAGTGTACTCTTTTACAATTCTCGTTTGAAGCTCTTTGCAGGAAAACTTCATTCTAAATTGTTGGGACCCTTTGTGATTTCCAATGTTTACCCTAGTGGTGCCATTGAATTGGAAGATCATTAAAGAAAGAGGTTTTTATTGAATGGCCAAAGGATGAAACACTACAATGTGAAATGTCTTGGGGTGGCCAAGGTGGAGTTTATACATTTCAAAGATGCTACATGGTGAAAAAAGAGAGTCGTGTCGTGACGTTAAACTACCAGTCTTTGACTCATTTTTTGCTTTTTGATGTTTGTAGGTGTTTTGACATAAGTGAATTGTCAAGAAAAATAGAGGAAAAATTGAAATAGAAATTGGAAGTTGTGCTGGAAAACATAGGAAAAGTCAGGGAAAATCGGCCTCAGATACCGTGATCACGGTTTGAGAGACGCGATTGCGATAGGATGGAAAGTCATGTTGCTTCTTAATAGAGTCCCTCTTAACCTTTGTACTTCTTTTTTTATGCTACAGTGAAGACACTTTGATTCTTTAAATTGGAGGTGTAGGGCTATTTTTGTGTTTGGACCTCATAATTTAAAAGCCTCACCCTAATGATAGAGATTGTTGTGTTTCTTGTGATCGACATTGGATGATCCATTCCCTATGATAGATTGAGTGACGACATTCCTAAGAGAAAATAATTATGATTGGATTTTGATCCATGGATGCAGGTAAAGTGTGAGAACCCATAGCATCAAAGCTATAAATGCAAGAGAAATCTAAGTACCTGTAGCATTTTGGAGTTTTGACCACACTTATACCTATGGCGAAGTCTGAGTAGCCATATGGTATGCCTATATGAAATATGAAATATAAGATGATGGCTTAATTTGGTGCCATAAATAGCAAATTGTGCATTGTGCAAATGCGAAGTAAACACCTCTTCTGTCCAAAACTTTTTTGAAAATCAAGGGCACAGACATGAGCAACCTTGTAACAATACTTTTTTTGTGACTCCAAATTTTTAGCTTGTAGTTATTGGTAAATAGCTCATTTTGTCTCTAGTGGGAAGGGCAATTGAGCCCCTTTGAAGAGTTTTCATGTCATGTGATGTGAGAAAATTTGACTAAATCTCATTCATACTTGTACCATCGAGAACATTCCACGTTACCCTCTCAAAGCTAATTTTGATTCTTCTTGGTTGGTGAAATGATCCTAGGCCATCTTTGTGAGCATAGGACCCACTTTAAGCCTAAATAGCCTACCCATGAATAGATAGTACCCTTAGCTACCCAATTCGAGCCTTCAAACCTTTCTTTGGCAACTACATTACAAGCCTTCAATCATTCAAAGTTTTACCCTTATATTGAACCCTACCCTCCTTGAAAATGAAAAATGAAAATTGAGGCCAAATGCCTAAGTTAATGGTGGTAATTTTGAATGAGATGACCTTGGGCCAAGGTAATGTATGTGGATTCCTATGAGGTAAGAAATGAAAAAGTGAAAAAGAAAGGAATGATCAAAAGAATAGTAAGGCATAGCTTGCAAAAGAAATAAGCAAATGAAAGATGCATTTAAAAAGATGGGTAAATCAAGGTAGTTAAAATAGGCATGTGTAAAGTGTGAAAACAAAAGAAGTGGTCCATGGTCAAAATTTAGATGGAATAGTGAGATTTAGATTTCCAAGGAGGGTGTAGTAACTTTGTACCAAAATAATATCCTATCCTTCCCCAAACATACGTTTCAACCACAAAAAGCCCTTCGAGATTTCCAACCAAGTGTATTAATTATAGTGGCGATTGAAAATAAGGGCAAGCCTATGATTTTGTAATTGTTAGAATCAAGAGTATTTGTGAGAGAGGGAGTTTCGACTTAAATCCCTTGTTTCATATTTGATAATCTTGTGTGTGTGGGATTTTGTTTCTTGTGAGGAGGCGTGCAAACAAATTGTGGTGGGTGATATTGTCATCTTCCAAAAATTGAGGCAAAAAGAGTATAGTGGATTTGAAGTCAAAAGAGTCACTTCTAGAGTGTTAGTGATTGTTTCATTGTTGATCTTTAAAGTCCTTTGAATCTTTAAAATTGCATTTCATGTTGAGGGTTGTAGATAGAATAGCTTCGCCCATGATTGAAGATCTACCTGTGGTGGCAATCAAGTTTGAAGTCATTATGATCATTGGGTGGTATATAATAGGCTTAAATGTGCATTGTCTTATTGAGTAAGAGGTAGTGTTGCTTAAGGACAAGCAAAAGTTTAAGTTGGGGATGTTGATGAGCGATGAATTTACCCCTCATATACACCAAAAATTTGCGCACACTACTTTGTTTAGAAGGTATGAATGATACAAGTTTGTATAATGAATGCACTAATTTACACATACTGCAGGTATACAAGTGAAGAGAAGGAAATATATGGAATTGAGCTTAAAAAGGATCACAAAGAGAAGAAAAGTGCAAAAGCTGGAAAACCCTATACAAAAATTGGTCTAAGAAACTACGATCACGGTCTGAGGGCTACGATTGTGGGTAGTCAAGATTGGTCAAATGCATGCAATCACAATGATCGTAGGGCGGTCGCAGAGGCCATGATTGTGAGAAAGCTGCAGCAATCGCGGCTTAGTAGGTTTATACCCATGGGCAATTCTATAATTTTATATAGCCAACCCCGATTCCTTTATAAGGTACATATCCTTTTTCTCCTTGTGTATTATTGAATTTTAAAATTAAAATTGGAGACCTTGTCAACCCTACTAATTGGGTAAACTTCTATTTTGAATTTCCAATTAGCGTTTTGTGAATTTGAAGTGTAAATTGAAGAATCTTCTTATTTTCCATTGCCATGGATGCTTTGAATGATCCTTTCGGTATATCCCTTCTCTTTAACTTTATGAGTAGATAAATTCTCTTGTCTTGGGATCATGTTTAACTAAGGTGCTATTATGTATGGGTTGTGATATATTAGTATAAATTCTACTTTGATAATAATGAGTTTCACTATTGCTTATTTGAATTTATTAGGGTTTGTGGGTGAAAATCCCAATTTCCTAAAAAGGATTTGTAGTTGAAAACCCCAAGTTTTTGAAAGCTCACATCATCCTTAAAAAGGGGATGTGGGTGAACTTTTGTAACCCATGTTATCCTTGAAAGAGGGATATGGGTGAAAAGGCAATAGTGGACAATAATAGATATAGATGTTCTCTTTTCACTATGTTAGAAATAGGGGTGAATAGCGAGTCACCTATGTCTTGGGAACCTTCCTAGAAATAGGGGTGACCAATTGAGGTATTAGGAGGTTTTAATTGCCACACCCATAAGGTACCCGAAAGGGTCCATGGGCGATAATTTTGAGATTTTGTTGACAAACTAGCCTCAAGAATCTTCAACCTATCCTACCATGTCATTGATGACTAGAATTTGCACCCAATTGGCATGCACCCCTACCTAACTTATCCTTAGGTAGACATAATCCCAAGGTCCTTCTCATATTAGGCCCTTTCCAAAGTGGAAGTGGGAATGGATTACCATGGACTTTGTTAGTAGCTTACTCTATACTTCTCATGGTTTTTATGGAATTTGGGTCATGGTGGATCGGTTGACCAAGTCAGCACATTTTATTTCAATTTAGATATCCTCACGTCCTAAGAGGTTATCTCACATCTATGTGAGTGAGATAGTTTGTTTGCTTGGCATGTCCATATCTATTATTTTCAATCGGAGTTTCATGTTCACTTCTAAATTTTGGAATTTTTTTCAAGAAGAGTTGGTTACTTAGGTGGATCTGAGTACAGCGTTCTATCCACAAACAGATTGTCAGTCTGAGAAGGTACTTAAGGATATGCTCTAAGCATGTCTTATGGATTTTGGATGCCAATAAGAGGAGCACTTAGCCTTGGCAGACTTTTGTTATAACAACATTTATCATTTGAATATTGAGATGGCGTCGTTAAGGCTTTGCATGGTAGGAGATATCATTCTCCAATTGGATGGTTTAAGACTTTCAAATTTGACCCTATGGTATTGATTTGCCTCAAGATTCATTGGATAGAGTTAGGATAATTCAGGACAGGTTAAGAGCAGCACAGAGTAGGCAGAAGGCATATGTAAGTTGTAGGTGACATGCATTGAGATTTAAATTTTGTGATAGAGTATTCATCCATTTATCACCTATATAGGGTATGACGAGGTCCAGGAGGAAAGGTAATCTCATTCCTAGATATATTTGACATTTCAAGATTCTTTGCATAATCGGTGAGTAGGCTTATGAGTAAGCTCTACCTCCAGATTTTGCAGTGGTCCATCCTATTTTCCATGTTTCTATGTTGCGGAGATACGTTCTTGATCTATCTCATGTACTTAGATAGGTTTTAGTCCAGTTGGATTAGTTGTTGAACTTCATGGAAGAACGGGTGCTCATTTTTTATAGTGATGCCAGGCAGTTGCGCAATAGAGATATTACTGTAGTTAAGGTTCGGTGGAGGTACTGCCCAGTAGAGGAGGCTACTTGGGATATCGATTGCAAGAAGTGGACCCAGTATCTTCATTTGTTTAGGACTTTATGTATATCCTAATCCTTAACTTTTGTGGAGGAAAGTTCCTTTAGTAGTGGATATTATAATGACCCTTCAAGTTATTTTCCATATTTCCACTTACTATTCCCGTTAGAGCTTTTCCACGGCTTCCCAATTCATGTATGACTTGTTGGAACTGGCAGTTCGGTCGAAAAATGTTCATTTGATTTTTTAGAGAAATTTCCCTATTTTGAAGTCTTTGCCGATTCCAAATGGCCATTGGACAAAAACATCAGTTAAATGACCTAAACTTCAAATTTTGATCATTCCAACAACTCTGAATTATCCATTTTAGGCTAGGAGGGGTGTTGGTTTTGGTCTAAAGGCACTCAGACTCATTTTGACCTATTGGTCAGGAAGTTAAGAAAATGAAATATGGGTGTGGGACCCACTTTTTGTAAAAAATGATCTCAAATGGAAATTTAAACTATTCTATTGAGTTTAGAATGTCGAATTTGGTATGGTTACATAGTTCATTTACGTATATGATATTTCGGATAAATCCCGAGGGCTTGGAAGATATATCTGATCTCTCAGTTGTAACTGATGTTTTAGTGCATCGCGATCGCAATGGATTTGGCAGCGATTGTGACTGCTTGAGCAGAGTATCAAGTGTCGCTATCGCGACACTTTCATCCATGATTGAGACACTTTCAGTCACAAACATGACACCTTGACTAGTACACCATACCACGATCGCAGTGAGGGAATGTTGAGATTGTGACTCGTAGGATCTATTCGTAGGCAACACAGAATTCGAATGGGTTGAACACTGTACATTCTATAATTTCATCCCATGACTATAACAAGTCCTTATGACTCAAAGTGAGCCACTCGTACTCAGAGTAGAATCATGCCACCAACTTAAATGGTTTGGTTATTACTTGTACTAATGAGTCGCCACAAGTCTTTGTGACTCGTGGGGTCAAGTTGTACCAAAATATAGTGAGCTCGAAGCTCAAGAAATTTTCAAGGGCCAAATTTGGGGTGTTTCAATTCTTCCCTACTTGGATCATTCATTCTTGAAATGATGGGTCCAGACACTCATTAGCATGATTCAACACAAATACACAACCAACCTTCCTTTTAACAAAGAGAATACACGCATACCTTAAGAACGAATTTCCAGAATATGGAATAGGAAAGGATTCTTGAACTTCATGTACTCTTCTACTTCCCAAGTAGCCTCTTCAACCTTGTGGTTCCTCCATAGAACCTTTACCGAAGATACGGTCTTTGTACGCAATAGATGACTTTGCCGATCTAAGATTTCAACCAGGACCTCCTCATAAGACAAGGATTCAGAAGTACCCACTTCCTCCAAAGGAACAATAGTCGAAGGATCACCCATGCACTTTCTCAACATTAAAACATGGAACACCAGGTGAATAGATCTCACGTTAGAAGGAAACTCCAACTCATATGCAACACTACCAACCCTCTTCATGACCAAGCATGGAATAACATACCGAGGACATAGCTTCCCCGTCTTACAAAACCAGATCACTTCCTTCATGGGAGACACCTTCAAGAACACCCTATCCCTAACCTCAAAATCTAACTCCCTACGCCTCACATCTGCATAGGACTTTTAGTGACTTTGGGCGGTCATAAGTCTATCCTTAATAAACTTCACCTTCTTCATGGCTTTGTGAATCAAATTCGAGCCGAACATCTCTGCCTCACCAACCTCAAACCACCCAATAAGAGATCTAAACCTCCTAATTTACAAATCTTCAAATGAAGCTATCCTAATTCTAGAGTGGTAGCTATTATTATATGCAAACTCTACAAGAGGAAAATGATTAACCTAGCTACCACTGTAGCCAATCACACAAGCTCTAAACATATCCTCTAATGTTTGAATAGTCCTTTCCTCATGCCCATCCTACTACGGGTGGAAAGAAGTATTAATGATCACCTTAGTTCCCTAAACTCTCTGAAACAAATACATAAAGTGTGATGCAAACTGAGTGCCATGATTCTAAATGATAGAAATAGGTGCCTCATGTAACTTCACGATCTCTTAGAGGTACAACTTTGCATGATCTTCTACTGAAAAATTAGTCCTCATTAGCAAGAAGAGAGTAAATTTTTCATCCTATCCATGATGACGCAAATCGAATCAAACTGATTCTGAGATTGAAGAAGACCAGTAAAAAAAATCCTTATTAATTACTTCCCACTTCCATAGAGGCAACTGAATTTCTTGATACAACCCTCTGGGCCTCAAGTGCTTAACTTTCACTTGCTGACACACCATGCATATAGTCACAAAACTAGCCACATCCCGCTTTATATTGTTCCACCAATAAATCTCCTTAAGGTCATGATACATTTTTATCAAACCAGAATGAACAGTATAATGCAACTTATGATCCTTAGCATAGATTCTCTTTCACAATCCATCTATATCGAGAAAACATAGTCTACCTTGGTACCTCAAGATACCATCCCCGCCAATCTCAAAAGCTACTACCTTTTGTTGAACTTCATCTCTCTTTATCTTCATCAAGACAGGATCTAATACCTATTTCTCCTTTATTTCAATACCAAAGGATAACTGTGCAACCTTTTGCATGAATACACCACTATCATTAGAGTCTAAGAGATGAACTCCAAGGTTATCCAAACGGTGAATATCTTTCACCAATTCCCGCTTATCCTCATCCACATGAGCAAGACTCCTCATGGATAACCTGCTAAGAGCATCAGTAACTATGTTAGCTTTACCTGGGTAATAGTGAAGACTCATGTCATAGTCCTTGATTAGCTCAAGCCATACATTAGCTAGATTGTTAATGTCATACCCCAATGTCATCATATCATAATAAGTATATCATCATAGTATAATATGTATATCTAGACTAAAACTGGTATGGATATTCAATAACATCATCATAAATATAACTCATAATCATCTTTCAATCTTGTCGGGCATGTATATAGCATCATAATCATCCCCTATCCTTGCCTGGCATATATGTCTCATCATAATCATCCTCTGGCCTTGTCGGGCATATATTTATATCATCATAATATTCTCTTTAGCATAATTCATAACGTATTTGGTAATATTGTCATTAAACATGACCTCTAATATAAATAATATATACTATCAAGCACAAGCAATAACTTAACAATAGCGTAATTAATGGCTTATTATTAGCATAATAGATAGCTTGTCATTTTGAATAATTGATATCTTATCAATAACTTTAAAATTAAATAATTCATGGCATAATCTATAGCTTATTCATAGCCTAATCAATAATTTGATCACTAATGTAGGCATTAAGCATAGCCTCTAGCATGAACAATAATGCAAATGTTAATATATTGATAAGCATGATCACTAGCGTAATTAATAACTCATTTGTTGGCTGAACCAATAGCATAATTTATGGCTTAGTCAATATTATAATCATGGGCTTATTCAATAGTATATTAGTAGCCCAATCAATAACCAAAATAATAGCATATTCAAAAGCTCATCAATAACATAAGATTAATCAATAATTCATTCATGGTGTGCTCGTTAAGTATTACTTTTAATGTCACCCATCATAACCAACATTACCAAGGGACCTAAATATCGTTGGAATAACCATCTCAATAGATGTACACAGACATCTCAATAGGTCTTCATTAACTATCTTAAGCCCTTCATTTTTGCTAAAATTCATAAAATTTGGTGGCTTGATTGTAGCATCATCAAAGCTCAGAATTCATCAATTTTTTAGGATAAATGTTCAATGAGAATAGAGAGACGTGGTGTTGTTTTCGAAAGTGTGATTCCATAAATATGCCCTACATGGAATTTTTACATAATTTTTGAATCGCAACATAATGCTAAATATAGGTATCATTTTTCCCATTTAGATGAGTAGATTGTGATTTTGATTGTGTGGAACCTTATAGATGCTTCTCCATTAGGGAAATTAGTGGTTTAGCGGGTTTTCAAGCTTTTCTTAGACATCCATGTAGGCTAGGTTTTGGCTCTTCATAGATTGAGCTATTCTGTAGTATTATTATGATATTATGCTAGATAAAGAATGAGATTCAGGTGTTGGAAGTCTAACTAAAACTATTTGGGTTAGTTAGACTATTTAGGCTATCATAAAATAGTAATTTAGGCATAATTGACTTAGTTTCTCATGTATTAGAGTAAATTGATATATTAGGGATAATTTGGACTTATTTAACATCTAGAAATAAATTTAGATATCTTATCCTAGTTCAGAGTAAAATTTTCCTAAAATAGATTTCGAGGATTAGAAGTAGGCCCCCTCCGGCCCTCTTAGGCAATGATTGGTGTTAGCTTTTGTATACTTATTTACAACTGATCTACCCTTATTAATGCTTATTTTAGGGCTTTGAGGATATTTAATGTGCTAGTTTGATAGTTGGGAGTTAGGGTTAATTTTGAGTAAAATATGATAGTTTATTAATGTAGACTACTTATATGGTTAATTGTTACGACTTATGGATATGGTTTATTAGTATGGCAATTAATGATGATAATGATGTGAGTTTTGATTTTTTCCAATATTGGGTATTAGGAATGATATTATGCAGTAGGGATTGTTTGATGGTTATAGCTGATATTTTGTAGAGTCATAGATCTTCAGTTATTTATTTCTCTTGATTGTACCCTCCAGGCTTATGGAGGCCTACATTAGGTTCTTTACTTTTATGCATTTATTGGCTTATGAGGGCCAATTTAATTGGTATAATTATGTGATCTTTATGTTACTTTTTAAAATTTATTTCATTTACTTATGCACAATTGAGTTGGAGCTTATTTACAGGTTTTACCTATTACCTTGACTTAGTTTACTTTAGCTCACACCATATCGTATTCATATCATGAATTAGCTCAGTGGACTGATTATTCTTACTGAGTATCAACGGTTTTGGTACTCATACTACACATTTATATCTTTTGGTGCAGATCCAAGTACCAGTCACCGTTGTTAATATGACACTTGTGCATGATTTATTTGAGAGATTAGGTGAGATTTTGGAGTAAGAGTTTCCCTTTTTCCATCTATTTATCTATTTCTAGTCTTTAATTTTCAAGAAAAATTGTGTTTGATTAGTTAATACTTATAGCTCATTGTAGTATCTCTTGTGCCGACATTAATGAGTCTTGGGATTGATATTGCGCATCTATCTATCTATTAGAATATTATGACTGCCTTATTGTAGTATAAGTCTTGTATTGTTGAACATTAACTTTTAGGCTATTTTCCACAAGTTAGCCTATTGTGTGTAGATCTGAGTTATGGTTTGGATTACCTACTAGTGGGATAAAGTAGGTGTCATCATGAATTGTAAATCAGGTTATGAAAAATTTATATCAGAGCTTAGGTTAACTGGTATTATTGGTAAAAGAGCAAATATCTATTAGAGTCTCGCTGATCAAAATAGTGATGTACATTTTTTATCTTTTGGAAGCCGTATGAAATTATTAGAAGTTCCTTACTCATTTCATGATAAGTGTCTAAATTGGTATCTAAATCATTCATTTGGTTTCACTCCTTCATAGATGGCTAGACCATGTGTTACCACTATATGATATTAGGGTCTCGAGACTAATCCTAGGGATCTTATCGCTATTCGTGGATGACGCAAAAGATGTGGACAACCTAGGGATGTGTCTCTAGCTAAGGGATAGGATAGGGGCCTTCACTAGACCCTATTCCATCTCTTAAGTCAAAGATTCTTCTGCCCTAGCCAGCGATAGGCCATAGACCAACCCAGGATCCACTAAATATATTCCTTCTTTAGTACTCAATGATGCTTTAGTTAAGATTTTAGGAACGGTTGGTGGTGCATCATCTGATATTTCATAATCTATATATCAAAGTTGTTACTCCCAGAGTTAAGGTACCTCATACGATAGTAGTTTCTAAGCAAGTAGTTTCCCAGCCTGCTATATTTGTAACCACAATAATTGAACTATGTAACCATACCAAATTTGATGTTGTGGTAAGGTTGTAATATGTGGTAAGCTTCCATTAATTTCTCGATAGAATCCTTCATTTTTTGGTAAAATTCCTAAAATTTGGTGGCTTGATTGTATCACCATTAGAGCTCGGAATTCACCCATTTTTTAGGATAAATATTTCTTGAGCATATGGAGATATGGTGTTGGTTTTGGATGTACAATTCCATAAACATAACCCACATGGGAAATTTACATAATATTGGACTCAAAGAACATTAGGGAAATATGGGTATCATTGTTCTCATTTGGATGAGTAGATTATGATTTTGATTGTGTGGCACCTTGTAGATACTTCTCGATAAGGGAAATTGGTAGTTTAGTAAATTCTTCAAGCTTTTCTTTGGTGTCCAAGTAGGCTAGGTTTACCCTCTTATAGATTGAGCAGTTTTGTAGTATTACTGTGATACTATACTGGATAAAAAATGGGATTTAGGTGTTGGAAGTATGATTGAAACTATTTGGGTTACTTAGATTATTTAAGCTATCTTTAAATAGTAATTTTAGAGTAATTGACTTAGTTTCTCGTGTTTTAGGGTAAATTAAAATATTTGGGCTAATTAGGGATTATTTAACCTATAGAAATAAATTTAGATATGTTATTCTAGTCCGAAGTAAAATTCACCTAAAAATATATTTTGGGGATTAGAAATAGGCCCCCTCAGGCCTACCTTAGGCAAAGCCTGGTATTAGATTTTATATACTTATTTATACCTGATATACCCTTATTAATGTTTATTTTAAGACTTTGAGGTGATTGAATACTTATTTAATATGCTATTTTATAGTTGGGAGTTAGTGCTAATTTTGAGTAAAATCCAGCAGTTACTAATAGGGTTTATTATTATGAATTATTGATATGGATTATTGGTATGGCAATTAATGATTATGTTCATAATATAAGGTTTGGTTCAAGTCTGGAAATTAATGATGCTAGTAATAATATAATTTTTGATTCAAGTTATGAAATTATTGATGACCCTGATATGATGAGTTCCAGTCCGAGTCCAAAAAATGATGTTATAATATTTATACTATCGAGGATGATATGATGATGAGGATGTAAGTTTAAATTTGAGTCCTATATTAGAGTTGGGAATGATATGATGCGGTAGGGATAGTTTGATGGTTATATCTATTATTTGTCTGAGTTATGGATCTTCAGTTGTTTATTTATCTTGATTGTACCCTCAAGGATTATGGGGGACTGGGTTGTGTTATTTACTTTTCTGCACTTATTGGCTTATGGGGTCCAATTTAATAGTTATAACATTGTGATCTTTATGTTACTTTTCTAAATTCCTTTTAATTATTTATGTGCAACAATGTTGGAGCTTATTTCCAGGTTTTCCCTAGTATCATTACTTAGTTTAATTTATGTCATATCTTATCGTATTCATATCTTGAAGTAACTCAGTCAGCCAATGATGCCTACCTACTAATAACTATCTCATACTATACTTTTTCACTTTTTGATACAGGCCCAAGTACTAGTCGCCGATATTGATATAAAGCTAGTGCATGGTTTATTTGAGAGATTGGGTGAGATTCTTGAGTATGGATTACCCCTTTTCCATATATTCATCTATTTGTGGACTTTTATTTTTTAGACAAATTGTATTTGACTATTTATACTTATAGCTCATTATATTTGCTCTTGTGCCAACATTACTGAATTTTGGGATAGTTGTTGCCCTTTTAACTATCTATTAGATTGTTATGATTGTCTTATTGCTATAGTCTTATATTGTTGAATTCTAATGTCTAGTCCGTTTTCCACCAAGTTAGCCCATTGTATTTAGCCGTGAGTAATAGTTTGGCTTACCTACTAGTGGGATAAAGTAGGTGCCATCATGACTTGTAAATTATGTCATAAAAAATTAGTATCAGAGCCTAGGTTAACTGATATTATTGGTGCAAGAGCAAATGTCTATTAGATTCTCACAGATCGAAATGATGATGTTCATTTTTTATCTTCAGGAGGCTATAGGAGATTTTTAGGAGTTTTCACTTATTTCATGATAAAAGTCTGAGTTGTCTTCTAAATCATTCTCTTGGTTTCACTTCTTTGCAGATGGATAGGACACGTGCTACTGCTACACGAGATGAGGGTCTAAAGACCAATCCTACATATCTTGTCGTTAATCGTGGATGTTACATAGGATATGGAAATCCTAGGGATATGTCCCCAGCTATGGGCAAGGATAGGTGGCCTTCACTAGACCATATTCTTACTTCTAAGACTAAGATATTTCCACCCAGCTGGAAATATGCCATGGACCATCCTAGGCTCCACTGAGATATATTTCTTCTTCACTGTTCAGGGATGCTTTGGTTAAGCTTTTGGGATTAGTTAGTGGTGTACATTCTTTAGATTAGAGTGGTACTGAGATGGGGGTACAGCATATAGCTGCAAATCCTAGAGTGGAGGTCTCTTTTGTGCTAGTATTGGTTTAGCCAGTATTTTCTTAGCCTATTATTGAGGAGTAGAAGATATTATGTATGTTCTTGAGAATGGCTTCTTCTGGGTTTTCTGGTGCACTGGGGCGAGGTTGCATATGAGTTCTTGATTACTTGTGATGATAGGATCCATAATTTGGGCCTTGTTGAGACTCATGTTATGAATTACACTACTTTTCAATTAGACTTAGAAGGTCAGCATCAGTGGAGAGGCCATCTTGATCTTAGGCTAGCTAGATCTTTCCTATTCATATGGACATGGTTCTCTGAGATCTTCTTTAAGAAGTATATGCCTCACAGTCTTAGGGATTATTTGAGAGATCATTTCTTAAGGTTGGAGCAGGGATCCATGACTGTAGTGGAGTATGAGGCATGATTTTATGAGTTGGCTAGGAATGCTACTTCTATTAGGACTACTAAATATGAGAGTGTTTATTTTCTTATTCAGGGGTTGAGACTTCCTCTTTGCATGTCTACACAGAGTATGGTTGTTATGGGTATGTCTTTTCCTGAGGTTTCTAATAATGCTCAGGCTATGTAGTAGATGCATTATAAGTCCCAGGGGGGTAGTTATAAGAGGCTGCATTATTAAGTTAGTTTTAGTGGGAGACGTATTATCTCACAATTTAGAGGAGATAGTTCTTAGGGAAGGTAGCCTTTGTGTCAGCTATATCAGTATTAGGGTTAATCTAGTAGGCCTGTTTAGGCTACTCTCTAAATTACCAATAGAGTCTAGTATAGCTTAAACAATAGTCTTAGCCAGGGTAGTGGTCAATCTTTGAGAGGCTCGTCTTCTAGTTATTATAGTCATGATGGTTATTTTGAGTCAATCAGATCTTTTAGTATCAATACTGTGGCTAGGTCATGTTATGGTTCTAGAGATTTCAGTCATTTCCCAAAAGAGCACCCCCAACATTAGAGCGATGGTTCCTTCAGCTCAAAGTGCTCCACTATTTCGGGCAGTTCTTCCCCCGGCTAGATGTTTATGCATAGTCATTGGGATGGTTCCAAGTATTCTCATGGAGGTTCTCAAATAGGTATGATAGGAGACTGGTCAGAAGCCCAGCTAGGTGGTAGGTATGATTAGTTGTATACCAAACCTCCTATACCCAAGGTAGAGTCCTTAGATGCAGTTATCACAAGTCTGATCTTGGTGTGCCATAAGTCAAATTTTTCTTTATTTGATCCAAGATCCATTTATTTTGTGTGTCGGCTTATTACGCCCCGCAATTATAATTATCTTAGGATTTATTATTTTTGCCAAATGTGTATCTACTTCTATGGGTGATTTTTTAGTAGTGGATTAGGTTTTCAGATCGTGTGTTATGACTATTTGAGAGCTTGATACTCATGCAGATCTTATTATATTAGACATGGTGGATTTTGATATAATTCTAGGCATGAACTAGTTATCCACTATCATGAGATTTTGTATTATTTTTCCATGACCGTTAACTTTTCCATACACGACATACACCTAATTTTATGGCCGAGAGCAGTTAGTTGCGAGTCGACGAGGATTATTTCATATATTAATAATAGGAGTTTGATTTCTAGTGGTTGCAAGTCTTATCTCACTTATATTTGTGATGTTTATATGGAGAGTCTGTTGCGTGACTCTATTCCTATAGTTTGTAATTTTTCTGATGTTGTCCCTACAGATCTACCTAGCCTTCCTCATTAGCATAATATATAGTTTGTTATTGATCTTGAGTCGGACAACAGACCTATTTCTATGGCACCTTACGATTGGATCCTGTCTTGCTTATGGAGGTAAATTCTCAACTTTAGGATCTTCTTGGTAAGGGTTTTATTAGACCGAGTATGTCTCCTTAAGGAGCTCTTGTGTTGTTTATGAAGAAGAATAATAGTTTAATGCATATATGTATTGATTATAGATAACTTAATAAGGTGACTATGAAAAACTGGTATCCTATACCCTACATTGATAATTTGTTTAACCAACTTTAGGGAGAAATGGTGTTCTCTAGGATAGATTTGAGATCCGATTACCACTGGTTGAGGATTCGACTAAGGATTCTCAAAAATAGCCTTTAGGACCTGTTATACTCATCAAGAATTTCTAGTGATGTCTTTTGGGTTGACTAATTCCCTAACCACATTCATGGATTTGATGAACCATGTGTTTAGACCTTATTATGACTTTTTTTATCCTAATAATTGACAATATCCTTATGTATTTGAGGAGTAGTGAGGAGTATATCCAATATTTGAGATTTGTGCTCCATACTTTGAGAGATCATATGCTCTTTGCCAAATTCTCTAATTTTAAGTTTTGTCTTGAGTCAGTGGCATTCTTTAGGCATGTGTTGTCTGGTGATGGGATTATGGTGGACCCAACAAAGTTCCAGGAAATTCATGATTGGGCCAAGCATATATATTTGTCTGAGGTTTGTAGCTTCATTGGGTTGGCTAGTTACTATAGACAATTTATTGAGAATTTTTCTACCATTGCAATGTCGATGACTAGATTGGTTTAGAAGGGGGTTCCTTTTAGATAGTCTGAGGAGTGTGAGTCGAGCTTTGGAAAGCTCAACAGATTTCTTACTTGAACTCCTATTTTTGGCTTTTTCTGTTGAAGGAGAGGGATTCATCGTGTATTATGATGCTTCTGATATTGGTTTGGGTTGTGCGTTGATATAAAAGTTTCATATTATTTCTTACGCATCAAGATAGATAAAGGTGAACGAGTGTATTTCCCCCACTCATGACTTAGAGTTGGTTGTATTAATTTTCACGCTTATGATTTGGAGGAATCTTTATGGTGGGCATTATGATATCTTCATGGATCATTGCAGTCTTAAATATCTTATGACCCAGAGAGAGCTTAATTCTAGGCATCATTATAGATGAAATTTCTTAAGAATTATGATATCTATATCTTGTATCATCTGGGTAAGGCAAATGTGGTAGCAGACATATTGAGTTAGAAGGTAGTAAGTATCGATAGCTTGGATTGTATTTAAGTTACCCAAAGGTCGTTGGCATGGGACAATCAGTCCTTAGCTAACTTGATCATTCGATTTTTTATTTTAAACCCTAGGAGGATTCTTTCTAGTGTTGACGCAAGGTATTTGCCATTTGAGAAGATTTAGGGTTGTCAGTTTGAGGATAAGAGGGCTACAATAGATTTTGAGGGTGTTTGAGATTTGGTAGCCGTATTTATGTTTCAAAGATGGATGAATTTATTTAGTTGATTTCACTTATGGTTCACGACTCTAGCTATTCTATTCAACTAGTTACAATTAGGACGTAAAGAGATTTAAGGCAGCATTATTAGTGGAGCGTTATGAAGAGAGATATTGTAGGCTTCATAGCTCGTTACCTATGTTATCAGCTGGTGAAGGCCGAGCATTAAAGACCTGGTGTCTTGATTCAGAGATTTCCTATTCTCTAGAAGAAGTGGAAGAGGATTACATGGACTTTATTAGTTATTTTCCTTTCACTTCCCATGTCTCTGATGGTATTTGGGTCATTGTGGATTGGTTGACCAAGTTAGCACACTTCACTCCTATTTAGATGTCCTTCAGTATTGAAAAGCTGGCCCATATCTATGTTAGTGAGATAGCCTGTTTGCATTATATGCCTATATATATCATTTCAAACTAGGGTTTGGTTTCAATTCTAGCTTTTAGAGAGCTTTTCAAGAGGAGTTGGGCACTCAGGTGGATCTTAGTACAACCTTCCATCCTCTGATGGATGGGCAATTGGAGTAGACTATTCAGGTTCTTGAGGATATGCTCTGACCCTATGTTATGGATTTTGGAGGTCAGTAGGAGCGATACTTTGCAATCATTCAAGTATTGAGATGGCACCTTTTTATGCTTTATATGGTAGGCAATGTCATTCTCCAATTGGGTGGTTTGAGACATCCAACATTAGACCCGATGGTACTGACCTGCTTCAGGAGTCATTGGATAAAGTTAGGGTGATTCAGGATAGGTTGAGAGTAGCTCAGAGTAGGCAGAAGGTTTATGTAGATCATTGACTTCATGCCTAGAGTTTTGGTGTTGGTGACTTGGTATTCCTCCATGTATCACCCATGAAAGGTGTGATGAGGTTTGGGAGGAAAGGCAAGCTCAGCCCCAGATATATTGGACCCTTTGAGATTCTTCGCACTATTGGTGAGATGGCTTATGAGTTAGTCTTACCCCCAAATTGTGTTTCTATCTATCCAATTTTCCATATTACTATGTTACAATGATACATTCCTGTTGAAACGCTAGGGGTTGCACCACACAGTGAGGGACCAATTCACTAAAAATTAATCATAGGCAAAATACACAAAAATAACTAGGGAGTAAGGGACAATATAGGAAGAGTAAAAACACAAGAGTTTTATGTGGAAACCCAGAAAGGAAAAACCACAGTTTGCCCTCACAAACACCTCCAAATCTACTATAATCAAACTCTGTATTATAGTCTAGATTTTAGGATATCTCTCGGATTCTTTCACTTGTATTAACTCTGCTACTAGTTCATCTTGGTAACTCTACCAAGGACCCTCTTCATTGGTTAACTTTAACCAGCAACACGCTTAGGCAACTGTACCTAAGCACTCTCTACTAAAAGAGAAAAACACTACTTTTATAAGATGAGTGGTTCCGCTACAAATCATTACCACTAACCAAAAAATTCAATTTTAAGCACTCATAAAGTTGGGAACTTGAGCAGTGCTGAAATGGGGTTTTCACTGCCTCTCTTTACTCTTTGTAATTTTGAAAAACCATTTGATGAGGTGGCATCGGGCTTGAAAGATCATTGGACCAGCTATCCAAATCAGTGCAAAATAGCACATGCATGTTTTTTTATAGGAAAGGACAACATTATGTAGATGATTTATGCAAACTGTACTGTACCTTGCACATCCAGGGACCTGGTCCCTCGCAGTTAGCTTCTCATCGTAAAACTACATAGATCAATTTTCTTTTTTTTTATGATGACAAACCAAACCATACAATTATGAGCATAAGTGCACATTCATCAAATTTAATCAGTGTGATTACCACCTGAAGATGAATGTTCCCCCTATCAACATGCTTCCTCCATCATGATGCAACACAGGGACCTGGTCCTTTGTTGTCATTTCTAGCAAAAACTTCTTATTCCCCCTATTATCATGCATCTTCATTTGCACACTATGTCTACACTTGTATACTTCCCCCTTGTCAACATGACTCCCTCCATTTATCAATTCTTGCACACTATTCCTGTACTTGCACACTTCCCCTGTCAACATGGCTTTCTGATTCACCTTCACCGAGAACATCTGAACACCTGATACCTAGTCCATCCCTACTTAATATTCTCCCTTTTCGCATAATTGAAAAGGATTAATAGTAGACCTAGAATAAATTAAGCACAAATTTGTTAACTCATGGCCACTGGGGAAACACTAACATGAAGAATAACTTTGTAATTTAAAGAGAACAAATGCAGTACACAAAGAAAATATTCAATCATAAGTAGGATAAGTATTATAGCAGTGCATAAATTAAATGTTCTTAGGGAAAAAGCCACATTAATCAAGAATGATTAAGAAGTGAAGGACTAAGAAGTAGAGTTTAAAGGAGTAAGGTAAGGTTGTTTTTGAGATACCTTATCTCTGCATTTGCCATAAGGACCTAATTAGTTAATATTGACACCATTTTCTTTATTTCTACATTCTTAGCTTTAAGCATTTCATTGTCGCATGGGCTTCCTTTGGAGAGATATTGAATTGTCTTCTGAAGCTTGTTGATTTCTTCATCCTTGTCAGCTAAATTTCCCTTAAGTTCCTCTATTTCCTTACTGAGCTACTTTTGATAAATGCTACCTAGTTTGACATATTAAGTCTTGACTCATGTTTTCATATTAAGCATTTGAACCACAAATCCTTGGGTTCCAAAATCACAGACAATTCCATAATGATTAAGTACTTTGTTCGGCCAAAATCTAGAAGGCATCCCATGCTTTCCATTCTTACCAAGAACCACTTTGTGAATATGTTCTATCATCAATGCAGGTAGATTAATGAACTCAAAGCAACTAAGGCATTCCATCATACATATGTCCATGCTGAGGGAATATTACTCTTTTGTGACCTAGGTAGGATTACCTTGTTCACAAAGTCAAAAATTAATTGAAACTCACTCTTTAGTGAGTTCCTACTTAGTGCCGCCACAGATTTCCCTTTAAACTTGGATGAATTTGCTTAGAATTCTTTTGAAGGTAACTCCTTGGAGAAAGTTCTCACCCCATATATAGGAACTTTTAAAGTTATTCTTGTTGTTTTCTCATTCAGCTTTATTTCCTTTTCTTGGACCTCTATAGTCAGACTCATCCTATATTCTGAGAATTCCAATATGAAATACAATTCCATGACTATCTCATCAAAAACAGTGGGAATAAGTCCTTCCATAAGATGCATCCAACCTTGAAGTTTTACCAACTCCACTAATTCCACAATACTAGGTTCTGTTAGCATATTTGAGTCAAAAATCCTTTTAGTTAACACCTTTTAATTCTTTAAGAACCTGTTTCTAACTTCCTTGGATACAACCTTACTTTTCTCCATACTCTTTCTTCTAGTATAAGTGATCACAGATTCCCTTTCAGCTACTTTTCTCTTCCTTGGACCAGGTCCCTTAAGAGTTAACTTTTTCTCAGTAAAACATCTAGACCATTTTCCATAGTTTCTTGGTGTTTTACTGATATTATTTTTTTTCTGATCAACTATGCACTTTCTTGGGATTTTTGACAAAAATAAGGTTTCATCTACCCAAGTTTCATCCACCACAACATCATCATAATGATTTTGCAAATTTAGTGAAGCTTTTTTTACTAAAAAGTTGGGTAATGAAGGAGTTAAGCTTTGGAAGATTAGGATAAGAAAGATGTTTTTCAGGAATGTTTGGAAATGAATTTTTCAAAATGCTATGCTTACAACCTTTTGAACGATAAGAAACTGGGAGAGCTACAACCATCAAGAAGGTCTTTTACTTACATGGGCTATTTAAGATTTGGATTCTCCCTTTTTGATATGAGAGGGAGTGGGTGCAGCAAGTTTTGCGAAATAATAAGCACAAAAAGAGTTTTTTGGGGGAACAAGATATGGTCAATATCAGAGTTTAGGTGACTCACCTTCCTCTTTTGAATAGGATAACTTTGTTCTGACACAAGGATAGGGAGTACGTGTCTTTTTATTGATAGAACAAAAAAAATATTAAACATACAAGATACTAACCTGAGAGATGGAACTAGGTCCCTCTCTAGTTTGAGTGAATCTCCAACTTTGTGCTTGTCACATATGTTCACCTCAAAAGTTGTTCCCGTTGGTGTATACCTGGAAGGGTATGGTACTAAGTTATACCAATATGTACCTAGATTACAAAGGATACCTACCTCCTAAACATAGCCAATTTTGTAAAGAGACATTGATTCACTTGATTGTAGGTTAGGCTAATTTAATCTATCTTAGCATCAGCTTGTTAGATTCATTACACCGCATAATACTTCTCTCATCTAACCTTTTCAGGCTTTCACCGTCATCATCATGAACGAATTCTTAAATTTTTTTGGCTTTAGTCACACTAGGGATTAATAGCTCCATGCACTTCTTACTTTTAGAATTTCAGCTTTGATTTGTCAAGGATAGAGTCCTTGTAAACCAAATCTTTCAACATATGACATTTCCAATTGAAATGTCCTGAGAGAGAGGTCAGTTACATCTTTCAGAGTTAAACTTTGATAACTTATCAATGAACCATTTATGACTTAATCCGCTTTTTCATTCCTAGAACCATGATCAGAAGTTTAATTTGGGAACCTGCTTGAGTTTGAGTTTGTAGTTATAGGGAAATGGTGTGATCGAATCCGTTTTGGCCCATCTAGTTAGAGAGTTCCTTTTCATAATTTTCTGCAGCTTGAAACCCATGGAGTGTTCATTCCCTTGCTGAATATACCTAGAACCATTCATTTTAGCTTTTATCCAACTCTAACAGTTTTCTTTTATGTTCCCATATCTTCCATAGTGAGTACATAGAAGCTTGTGGACCTTTTTATTAGAATCATGAGAAGACTTTCATTGAGACCCGCAAACTTGGGTTCCTTATTGATAACCAAAACCCTTTCCATTATTAGTATCTTGAGTAGTTAATTTAAAAAGGATCTGAGCGGATGTAGTCCATTGCAAGGATTTTTAAAGTTCTTCCCTCAGACGAACCAAGTCCCTCTCTAATTCTTCATTCTTCCGGAAAGCAAACATAAGATGCTTTTGGGAACCCTTCAACTTTATTTCATGCTTAATTTAAAGTTGTGAGGCTTATTTATTTTATTTATTATTAGAAGCTTTTGTTTTTTGTTTGTTTCTCCAACCCCAGATTGTTAGATTTAAACTTAGCACACTGTTCTTATATTTAAGAAATCTGGAGAGTTAAGGTAATTAATTCATGCTCGTAATTCTCTATCTTTTACTCTAGACCATTTTTCTTAGTAGACATTTTTTCCATTGTATCAATCAATACATTTTCTATCTTTTTTAACTTCCTATAAGAATAATCTTCAAGCTTCCTCTTAATGTCAGAGAAAGTTACCTCATTTTGTTGTTCATTCTCAGTGACTTATATAAGGGAAAACAATGAATCAAAGTTCACTTTATCATCTTTCAATGCAAGAATGTAAAAATCTACAGTCTTCTCACCTTCATCAGATTCACTGGAGAAGTCACCCCAACCAGCTAAGGCTTGTTTAACTATAAGATCAGCTGCAACCTGTCTTCTTGATTTTATAAGGAGCTGGTCCCTATTTTTTTGTTTGTCCCCTCCTATGTCTAGATAATCCTGATGGTCCATTTTATATATTGGAAAATCCTTAATAAAATGTTCAGGACTTCCACATATATTACAAACTTCCATAATGCTTCCCTTTTTACTACTACTTACAGTTCTTTGAAACAGGCCACTTTGTCTCATAGATCCAACTAATTTTTTTTCCAAGTAGGCAACATCAATGTCTTCTTCATTAGAGACTGATTTAGTTGCATTTAGTTCCAGAGATTTTTTCCTTTTTACCTCCACATTCTCATGCCCTTGATATTTTTAAGTTCAGGAGTCTTCAGATTTCTAATGAGTTTATCCATGGTTAGAGTTTTCAAGTTTCTAGCCTCAGTAATAGCATCCACTTTGCTTTCCTAGGATTCAGGTAGAACCACAAGAATTTTTCTCACTTGTTTGTATAAAGGAATTACTTCTGCTAAGCAATGCAACTCATTTGTAATAGAAGTAACCCTAGCATGCATCTCTTGTATAGTTCCTCCTTCTTTCATTATAAGGCTTTATATTGAGTTGGCAGCATATCAACTTTTGAATCCTTTACATTATTGGTTCCTTCATGAGCTATCTTTGAGCAATCCTATACTCCTTAGCTGTTTCACAGGCTGAAATACTGTTGTATTCATTTGGTCATTTTTTATAGACAAGCAGTTTCTTTGCCTTGTAGTTTTTCCCAATACTTTTTTTGTCTTCATCATTGAACTCCCTCCTACTTTTGAAAGCCATCTTTGTTACTTTTCCTTCTTTCACTTCTCTTATAGGAACATGTGTACCATCAAGGATGATATCCATCATTTCACTATCTTCACCTATGATAAAGTCAAGCTTCCTAGTTTTTCACTACCTATAATACTGTCCATTGAATTTTGGTGGTCTAGTTATAGATTGCCCTTATTATAGGTTAGGTGGAGTAGCTATGCTAACTAAATCACTCCAGGTGTGAACCTTTTAGAGTGTTCTAGCTCTGATACCAGTTGTTGAAACCTTGGGGGTTGAACTACATAGTGAGGGACCAGTTCTCTCAAAATCAATCACAGGCAAAATACATAAAAACAACCAGGGAGTAAGAGACAGTGAAGGAAGAGTAAAAATACAAGATTTTTATGTGGAAACCAAGGAAGGGAAAAACCATGGCTTGCCCTCACAAGTACCTCCAAATCCACTATAATCAAACTCTTGATTATAGTGTAAATTTAAACCTACCTCTAGGATCCTTTCGCTTTTAATAACACTACTACAAGTTCATCTTGGTAACTCTACCAAGGATTCTCTTTACTAGTTAACTCTAACCAACAACACACTTTGGAAACTCTACCTAAGCACTCTCTACTTAAAGAGAAAGATACTACACTTATAAGATGAGTAGTTAAGTTATAAATCATTATTCACTTAAGAACAATTTTAATTTTAAGCACTCATAAAGATGGGAACTCCCTATTTTGAACCCTTCGCTGGTTTAAATTGTCTACCGAGAAAAAACTCCTATCAAATAACCTTGTATTCCAATTCTAACAGTTCTAGTAGCTTTGAAAAATAGGATTTAGTCTAGGTGGACTCTTGGTTTGGTTCTCGAGGCTCCCAGACTCATTGTGGGCTATTGGCCAAAAGATAAGAAAAATAGCAAATGGGTACGGGACCTATATTTCATCAAAATGACTTTGGAATAAGGTTTCGACTATTCATTGTGTTTGGAGTGTCGAATTTGATATGGTATCATGGTTCATTTTCATATACTGGATTCCACATAAATCATGAGGGGTTAGTAGACACTTGGAAATTCCATGTCTTAGCTTATACTGGTGCATCGCTTTAGCGCACCATGTTTGCTTAAGAGAATGCCACCTAAGTAATATGCAAGTCTCTTAAGTGACATGGCTATGTCCAGTAGGTATCACTTAAATGTTGAATTTGGCACTTAAGTGATGGTCGCTTTAGTGGCCAGAGGTCTCTTAAGCAATAGTTGGCATTAATGACCAGTATCGTGCAAGAGACACTAGGTCGCATCAGAGATGTCTCTTATGCGACACCTGGACACCTGGGGTGGGTATAAAAAAAACCCCACTTTGACTGATTGTCCCAAATTCTCCTCCATTCTCTAGAATATTGAACCCTAAAAAAGTGGGAGAACTTGGTAGAATCATTCGTTGGTGATTTTGGATCTTGGGTGAAGTTAATTTACCCGATTCTTCGTTGAATTTGTAGTAAGCTTGCACTAATTTCTTAATAAATTCCTTCATATTTTTCTAAAATCCTTACAACTTGATAGCTTGATTGTAGCACCATCAGAGCTCAGATTTCACTGAATTTTTAGGGTAAATATTTCTTGAGCATAGAGGGATGTTGTGTTCTTTTCGGAAGTGTGATTCCAAAAATGGGCCTCACATGGGATTTTTATGTAATTTTGAACTTGAATTACAATAGTGAAATACGGGTATCATTCTAATCATTTTGATGAGTAGATTGTGATTTATATAGTGTGGCACATTGTGGAAGCTTCTTAAAAAAGAAAGTCGGTGGTTTAGCAAATTCTTTGAGCTTTTGTTCGGCGTCTAGGTGTTCTAAGATTACCATCTTCATAGATTGAGCTATTTCATAGAATGATTATGATATTATGCTAGATATGAAATGATATTTAGGTGTTTGAAGAATGATTGAAATTATTTGGGTTAGTTGGACAGTTTAGGCTATCTTGAAATTGTAATTTAGGCGTAATTGACTTAGCTGCTCATTTTTTAGGGTAAATTTCTATTTTATGGATATTTAGGACTTAATTAACATTTATAGATGAATTTAGATACCTTATCCTAGTGTGGGGTAAAATTTACCTAAAAATAGATTTCGAGGATCAAAATTGGGACCCTCCATCCCACCTTAGGCCTAGACTAGTGTAAGTTTTTGTACAATTATTTATCCCTAATATACCCTTAATTATGATTATTTTTGGACTTTAAGGAGATTGAGTTCTTATTTAATGTTATAGTTTGGTAGTTGGGAGTTAGTGCTTATTTCAAATAAATGGCGATTTATTGACGTGATCTACTTATATTATTTATTTTCATGGCTTATGGACATGGATTATTGGTATAGCAATTAATGATGATGTTGATAATATAAGTTCCACTTTAAGTGTGGCAATTAATGATTATTTTGATAATATGAGTTTTGGTTCAAGTTTAGCAATTATTAATGACACTAATATGATAAGTTCTGTTTTGAGTATGGAAAATGATGTTATAATTTTGATACTATTGAAGATGATATGATAATGATGAAGTGAATTTTAGTTTGAGTTCGGCATTTGAGTTGGGTATGATATGATTAGGTAGGGATAATTTGATGGTTATGGCTAATATTTGGTAGCGTTATGGATCTGCAATTGTTTATTTCTCTTGATTGTACCTTCTAGGCTTATGGGGGCTTGTGTTGGGTTATTTACTTTTCTGCACTTATTGGCTTATCGGAGCTAATTTAATAGTTATAATTGTGTTATCTTTATGTTACATTTTTGAATTTATTTTATTTACCAACATAACTCAAATGGGCATCAATGTTTTGATCACTTCACTCGAGTCCAACATAAAGAGGTCCAAGGCATGTCTCCCTAAGGATCCAAGAATGTGGTTACAAGGTAGAAACCCCAAAAATAGTTGATACAAAAACACAAGAATAATTTATGAAAGAGAGCAAAAATACGTGTCTCTCTTCGTACAATTTAGGTCTGATAGATGAATTATTATATCTATCAAAAACCCTAAAAGATGCTATTTATACTAAAGCCTAATTAATAAAATAAAATAACAAAATTAATAAAATTGTCTGGAATAGGTAACACCCAGGCTGACGCTGCATTAAGAAGTTGACGCCCTATCACGGATGGCGTCAGAGAGGCTTCAGTTGCCTTCAGGTTTGTCTTAGGCTGACGATATGGCTGACGCCGCATCTGGGATCTAATGGCATATCACCGACGTTGTCAGATATATTCTTCCTATGCTAACTTTCTGCATAAGGATGACGCTATTGTTGACGCCTTATCATGACTTTGACTCCACGTCACTGGCATCGTCAGAACAGCTCCTCAAATTGCAACTCCCTGGTTAAGGCTGACGCCAATGCTGATAGGCTATCACGAGGTGGATGACCTATCACAGAGGTCGTCAGCCATGTTTTCTTTTATTTTACTCAGATTTTCAAATCTTTTGCTCTATTATTGCTTATTCTCATTTCTTCAGCCATTTTCTACAATATCATGAGAAAACACATCAAAACAACAAGAGTTGCTTCAGAATTCAGAATTATTTTAAGCGAAAAAGCATTAAATGTGTTAACTTTTGCTCACACATCAATAATCGCTCCAATGTCGATCTCGACCACCACATAAAAAACAATCATACTCCCAATAGAATTGAGATGGTGCACACACCTCTTTCCGAGGAGCATATTTAAAATTTTGCCAAAAATAGGGTCCACTACAATATGAACATGGATCATCAAGATAAAATTTGTAACCACAAAATTCATATTCATTCCAAGATGCCATAGTGACAAGTAATCAAAAACAAAAATTTATCTAACACAAGAATCAAAAGAAAATCACAAAAACATATTCAAAAGTTTGAATCAAAATAAATAAGCTAAAATTCCAAACTAACTTAATACGCCAAATTGTTCCCAGGCAGCGACACCATTTTTTATAACGCTCAACTGACACACCGATTTAAGTGCAAGGTGGTCATTATCAATATAATACTCAGCTTTGAGTCAGGGTCGAATCCATGAGGAACAATGTGAATGGTGATCCAGTAAGTTTGAAATGAAAGCTACTTGCTAAATGCAAATACAAGATACAAAAATTTAGGAATTTTGAATGTTTTCAAAAGTATAAAACAATTTTTTTAGGGCTTCTAGAAGGCTAACTTGAGGCTAAAAATAAATAGAGTATAATCACTTAGGAATGGATCTTGGGGTTATACCATTCTAGGTATGAATTCATACATGGGTAACTGAGAATTTATCCAAATTTAGCTAGGAGTCGTGGGTAGTCTAGATTTAAAGTATTAGAGTTAGTATTTAAACAAGACACTAAATTGAATTCATGGATTCTTTCGAACACCTCATGAGCATGCCAAACTTACCAATCCAAAACCTCAACTTAGCATCCCTATTTCTAGGATGATAACCATCAAGCTAGCTAAATCATATAGCATTCTTATTTCTAAGATAATGCTAAGAAAATAACTAGTATCAAATAGTTGTTCACAATTACTCATCACCCACATCCTTCTTTAAAAGATGATGTGGGATCCAAGTAAATTTGTGGTTTTCACCCAAAAATCTCATTCAATTTGGGGGTTTCACCCACAAATCTCATTTTAACTATCGAATAATAGATAAAACAACAAAAATAGCTAATGAGCTAGATATATACAAAATACCCTTGCATAAATCACAACCTATCAAAGCATAATCCCAAGAGGAAGAACTAGAAACTCATAAAGTTAATAAATAAAAATATACCAAAATATCCATAAAATCTATTCATGAAAGATGAGGAGAATGTCAATCCACACTTTAAATTACAATAAATCTTCAATGGTATTTGCCAATTCTTCATTTCGGAGTTACTCTAATGTATTCTTAGCTCAAGATTAGTTCTAAATTTTGCTTTAAGCTTTAAGTGATAAGATAAAAAGTGAAGATAAAAGATATGATAAAGAAGGATGATGAGAACTGAGCTAAAAATCTCTATTTAAGATTCAATTCCACATTTGCCAAATATTACAAAATTTTCACCTTACTTTTAAGTAAATTGTAGTTCTTCCTTTAAAACTTTCCTGCCCCAACGTGATCACAATCTCTTGACTGTATTTACGACTCCCATGATTAAGGTGGTCGCCACGTGATTGCACATGTTTGAATTGACTTCAGATCGCGATCCTGACTTTTAGGCCGCGATCATGGTAACTAAGGATCGATTCTTGGGCATGATTTTTAGCATTTGGCTCTTTTCTTTCACATTTATTCTCTTTCACCTTTTCCTTAGCTCATTTTTATCAAGTTTCCCTAATCATCTTCCTATTTTAACTTTTATCTACACCAATGATTATCAAGTAAGAAATTAACTATAAATCAATGGAAAAGCATGATAATTTAGGCTTAGCAAGTTCTAGTAAGTTATTAAATTTATTATTTATTAAATACCATATCCATTTCAAATCCCATTATGTCCTAAGTGTGTACACCTCTTTTAGCTCAATAGATCACTATAATACCCCGTATTTCCCTAGCTTAATTTAAGTCTTAGTACATAAGTAATCCCATGTGAAATTTTTTAAATACTTAGTATTTTTCAGTTTAGAGCTTGCCAATGCATAGGAGATTCAATGAGCTTTCCGACAATATAAAGTTCGCCTAAATCCGATAATTGGGTAAGAAGTTATGGTTATTTTAAGTTTTAGTCATTAAACACCGTCATTCAAGACAGTAGCACATCGTGGAGTATGTCGAAATGGCAATTGTCAGTTTTTAGTGAGGTACCGCGATACCGACACATTGTGCCATAACTTATTTTCACAATTGTCAATTTCCAGTAAAGCAACGCGATTGTACCACATCACGCCAAGCTTCCAGTATTGCAATGCAATTCCACCGCTTGCGCCACTAGCCACATTCCCAGTTGTCATTTTCCAATAGCTTGGCACGATAGTGGCGAGTCACATCAGGAGTAAAAATTAAGAATTTTTCAGTAATTTTGAGTTTTAATTTCCAAGGGCTTTAGGATCTTTTTCCCTCATTCTAGACAACCTAAAACATGAAATCTAGCCCTAAATGACCTATGATCTCATTATTTTATACACTTCTCTAAAGAAACAAAGCATTCTCTCTTAAGAGGTAAAAACCCTAGTTCAAGAATCAAGGTCAATCCTCAAGAATTTCAACAAGAACCTTCAAGAACTAATATTCCCAGGTATGTCAGGTGTTCATCTATAGGCCCCTTCCACCCATAGAGTCTAAGAATCCATTTTTAAAATGTCGATATTTATGATTTATGATTTTCGTTCTTGGAATTGAGTGTATCCATGTTCATGATAGTAATTGGGATTCAAGTCATGTCTAATTATAAGTTACCATGAAAATAAGATAGTTATGTGGTAAATTATATGAATTGCATGCTGAATCTTTGATATTAGAATTGAATATTGTATTCATGCTTACATGTATCGATCATTATCATATAAATAATCCATGCTCCACAAGTGTTTGCTAAATTGCCTATTTGATGTAAATATTCGAATTATGATATGTTATTATGTGGTCCCAATCATGTAAAAGTTTATGCCCTAAAAGTGTTTGATGAAATGCTTATGTGATTTGACTAGTAAAAAATGACATGTTATTATATAATCCCATTCATGCACAAATTCATATATATTAAGTGTTTGACAAAAAGTATAAATGAGTCCATTGTTATCAAGCAAGTATTGTTATGCCTTTATGATCATATTATGTCTTTCTTTTTATGCTATCGAGTCCTGGACATATTTAATACCCGACAATCTAGATGTTACCTAGAGTTAATGTTAGTTACAGAATAGTATCAGTCATGTCATGATCAATAGAACTAAGTCAGTTACAGAACTTAGGAAAACTTAGTAGATTCAGTATCAGTCTATTCCAGTTCAGTATAATTGTTTAATTTCTATTCAGTTGGGAATAGGATTCTGCACCGAGCGAGCCTAGGGATAAGGACTTACCTGTTAGTTAGGACTGGGTCCCTAGAAATAATCCCTAAATTCAAAAACTACGTAGCTAGTGTAGGTTTTGAAATGTCACCTATTAGATAGGACTGACATACTCAGGGATCACCCGCTTGTTTAGGACTGATCTTAGTGTCACCCGTTAGATATGACTAACTCCATAATAGATGTTAGTACCCGTCACATGGTATTAAAACCCTTTAAATTGGGGTTACAAATTGGACCCCAACTCCGTTATCTTATCTTATTTTGGGCATGTCAGTTAGATAATTATCACCCACAGTTTCAGTTTCAGTCTTCAGTTTAGAACTCAGATCATTTTACACAATCAGGACTATTAGACAAAGTCAATCAATATCAGTAAATCAATTATCAGTAACTTCAGATATCAGTTACTCAATTTTCAAAACTCAATGCTCAGTTCAGAAAAGCTCAGTTACAGTCTATACATATATGTATAGTTTTGCATACTCAGTGATTTTCATAGTATGAATTATCTATGTAGTATTACATTTAGTTATGCTATATCATTCAGTCAGTTATTATTCATGCATATGAACTCTTGCATTCAGTCTTACCTCATCTAGTATACCAGCACTTTCCACGTACTGATCGCATACTCTTTTTATGCGCTATGATGTCTCATATCATAGATTCAAACGCTCAGGATCCCAACCGTATTTAGACCAATCCAATCAGCAGTTGCAGATTTAGTAGTGATTCATCATCTATTGGGGATATGATTTATTTTAGTTTATCTATAGTTCAATAGTTGGAGTTAGTTGGTTACTTGTCCCATTAAATCTATATTCAGACAGTTCAGTTAGAGACTTTCAAACTAGACTAGTTCTAACAATGTTTAGTTTTTAGATGTTTTTACTAGATGTTATTATTTATCAGTATTTAGATTTTGAACCTTATGGCAGTTCATCCTAATTCTACATTTATTTCAATAGTATTATTCAGTGCTCACAGCAGATATCAGTCATGGATTAGCTTGTGGTCTTTCGGGGTCGTAAGCATCGTATGGCATCCAAGGTATACACTTGGGGAATTACAAACTTGGCATCAGAGCTTAAGGTTCAAAAGTGTCCTAGGGAGTCTGAAAGCAGCATCAAGTAAAGTTTTGTGCATAGGTGTGTAGCGTGCTACACTTATGGACAGGAGGCTATGTGATGTTTTGGGAAAAGTTTCCCTTCTTTCAGTATTCATATTGTGCGAGTGAGCATGAGCTTAAGTTAAAATCTCAGTCTAATCCTCTTTTTACTTTTGGTTACAAAATGTGCCTCCCAAAAAGACTAACAAAAGAAGAACCGAAAATCTGTTAGTACCTCAGCCCATTTAGGCAAATCCCCTGCACGAGCATGTCTCCCATGCAAAATTTAGAGCTGAATTCACTACTCTAGCCAGTTCCATAATATCCCAAAGTAAACATCCAGCTGCTGTTCAAGACAATGTAGTGGCCAATACTACTACAGCCAGGATTTGGGACTTCACTTGAATAAATCCTCCCCTATTCTCAGGATCTAAGTCAGAAAAGGATCTACAGGAGTTCCTTGATCAAGTTTAGAAAGTCACAGATATTATGTGAGTGACTTCCAGTGAGAGTACTGAGTTAGCTGCCTATTAGCTACAAAATGTAGCTTATACATGGTTTAAGCAATGAAAGGTAGACAGTGGCACAGATACAGGGCCCATAGAGCGGGAAGAGTTTGCTAATGCTTTTCTAGACAGATTATTTCTCTTAGAGATAAGAGAAGCCAAGGTGTTAGAGTTTATCAATCTCAAGCAAGGCAGCGTGAGTGTGAAAGAGTATTCCACTAAGTTTACTCAGCTAGCCAGGTATGCTCCCCATGTAGTCGCAGACAATAGGTCCAAAATGAGCAAGTTCGTGTCTGGGGTATCAGATAGTGTGGTTAAGGAGTGCCGAACTATGATGTTGATTAAGGATATGGACATCTCTAGGCTTATGGTCCATGCTTAATAGATTGAGGAGCAGAAGCTTAAGAAGAAGGAGAAAGAGAATAAGAGATCTAGAATAGGTAGTTTCAATTTCAATCAACCTAAGTTAGAGAGCAATAACTGTCCCTAGTTTCATCCAAAATCTTCAGTTTCAGCTCCATCCTTAAGCTTAAGAATGGTAGTCAAGATGGGGTGCCAGGATCTAAAACCCATGAAGTGTGAGCAATGGTCGTACCCATCCGCTTTGTGAAGAATGTAGTAGACATCACCTAGGTATATGTAGAGTTGGTAGTGATGTATGCTTTGGATGTGGTAAGCCAGGCCACAAGATGCGGGAGTGTAGAGTTATGGCTCAAAGGGGAAAAGATTTTCGCCAAAAGGGTCAGTACAACCGTCCTTCAGCTCAGTTCGGTCGTCCAAATCAGTAGGGTGCTACGTCCAGTACCGTCAGTAGTCAACACCCAAATAGGCTTTATGCAGTTCAGTCCAGACAAGATCATGAAAGTTCTCCCATCATGGTTACTAGTACATTATGGATATTCCATTTACATGTTTTTTCTTATTAGATATAGGTGCTTCTCTGTCTTTTGTAATTCCTTACATAGAAGTCAATTTCAAAGTCAGACCAGAAAACTTAATAGAACCTTTCTCAATCTCCACCATATTAGGTTAGTCTATCATAGCCCAATAGGTATACAGAAACTGTCCGGTTATGATATCTTAAAAGTCAAGCCTTCAGATTTTAGTAGTAATATCAGTATGTGTAGAAAAATAGTGGGAGAGGTTGATACCCAACCTATCCTTACCTTAGTTCAAAGTATTACACTTCAGTTATCATTAAATCAACTCACACAGTACATGTCAATTCTATGATCATATCTCCTATTCGTGCACGTTATTGAAAATCATGTATGTTATAGTTTCTAGTATGAGCATTTCCAGTGAACTCAGTGTTACGAATCATATTTCCTGAACACAAAAAGTCCAAACTTAGGTCATGTACCTCATGACTCATTTACTCATGTCTTACAGTGTGCTCAGTTTCCATGACTTATGCTATACACCTAATGATCAGCTAAATTTGGTTTTTTTCATGAATATCCTCAGTTTAGATCTTTTGATAAAGTCCAGGATGTTGATGTACTATTCCTTAGTCCTCAATTAAGTGTTAAGTTCAGTATAGTATCCATTCATGCTTCAGGTCCCCATGTATTAACCTTTAGTGAACTCTCCTTATGAAATGATGTAGTGATGAGCAGTTGCTTAGAAGGGAGAGAGTAAATGTTTCATGTTAAGAAAATATTTTTGCATGCTACTTTTACATGAGGCTATAGTTATAAACATAGGCTTGAATTTCATGATGATGTGTAAGGGGCTAAATGTATTTCACAGATTTAAGTAGGCTTAAACATAATGGGAGAATTCAGTCCAGATCAGACCTTAGTAGGTATAGTTATTAGTGCCCATATTATAGAATTTTAGCCATGTTGTGATTTTTTATTAAGATGTCTCATTCAGACCATGCAAAAATTTCCTTGCTCACTAAAGTTAGTAGAACTTTATAGAAAGAGTGACAAGAAATGCTCCAATTGAGCATAAGTTTCAGTATGAGTTAGTCCGTAAAGCTAGGAATTCAGTTTAGCAGTCAGGTAGAAAAGTTTGTTTTGTTTCCTATCTTTCTGCCTAGTTTCCCTATCCGAAGTCTCCTGAATATGCCCATTCCAAGATGGAGCATCCTAGTAGTTACGAGTTTAGCCAATTTCATGTGTCGTGCCTCAATTTCAAACCCCAAATACTCAGTCACTATTTAGTTCATAGGTTCCTCATACATTTTCCCAGCTTTTCCTCATTATCTCAGCCAAGTCAGCATTCTTCGAGGGATATAATATCCCAAGGAAGAGATACAGCATAACCCCCAAGCTTTCAGTCCTAAACCTTTCAGTTTCTCTTTGTGTAACAAATCCAGTTTAGAGTAATGGATACTCATAAGTTAAGTATCTCATTCGAATCTCAGCTGTATGAATATTCCCATGGCATGGCCTATATATTCAAGCAATTAGTTAAGTTCATGGTATTCAGTTCATATACCATGTTTTACACTCAGTCATGTTTTCATGATCCCGTTCATATATGTTCAGTAAATGATCTCAAGTTCATTAGTATTCTTAGCTTAAGGTGACGATCTTCCTTAGATTTACCAGTTCCATTATGCAGTTACAATTATAAACTTTGTATCCATTACCATTGCATATTTAATCATGCATTCATGAGTCAGTTCAGTTATGTATTTCATGCATCAGATATGCATGGTAATATGTAAACTCAGAGTATCAATAGATTCAATCAAGTATTCATGCTTCAGTTATGCATATTCAATGTGTAAACTCAGTCTATTAGTATTTCTCAGCTTGATTAGTCTCATTCGAGTATGAATGTTCCCAAGGGGGAGATATTGTAATACCTCATATTTCCCTAGCTTAATTTAAGTCTTAGTACATGAGTAATCCCATGTATAATGTTTGAAATACTTAGTATTTTTCAGTTTAGATCTTTCCAATTCATAGGAAATTAAATGAGCTTTCTGATGATATAAAGATCGCCTAAATACGATAACCGGGTAAGAAGTTATGGCTATTTTAAGTTTCAGTTGTTAAACACCGTCATTAAAGCAAGTAGCACATCACAAAGTATGTCAAAATGGCAATTGTTAGTTTCCGGTGAGGTAGCATGATACTGGCACATCGTGCCACAACTTATTTTCACAATTGTCAATTTCCAGTAAAGTAATGTGATTATACCGCGTCACGCCAAGCTTCTAGGTCCTATCTAGTATTGCAACACGATTACACTGCATCGCGCCACTAGCCACATTCCCAGTTGTCATTTTCCAATGGCTTGGCGGGATAGTGGCGCATTATGCCAGGGGTAAAAATCGAGAATTTTTTTAGTAATTTTGAGTCTTAATTGCTAAGGGCTTTAGGGTGTTTTTACCTCATTCTAGACAACCTAAAACATGAAATCTATCCCTAAATGACCTATGATCTCATTATTTTACTCACTTCTCTCAAGAAACAAAGAATTCTCTCTCAAGAGCCAGAAACCCTAGTTCAAGAATCAAGGTCAATCCTCTAGAAATTCAACAAGAACCTTCAAGAACTATTATTTCCAGGTATGTCAGGTGTTCATCTAGGTGTCCCTTCCACCCATAGAGTCGAAGGATACATTTTTAAAAATTCAAGATCTATGATTTATGATTTCCATCCTTGGAATTGAATGTATTCATTTTCATGATAGTAATTGGGATCCAATTCATGTTTAATTATAAGTTCCCATGAAATTAAGATAGTTATGTGGTAAATTATATGAATTGCATGCTTAACCTTTGATATTGAAATTGAATGATGTATTCATGCTTACATGTGATTACCATTATTATGTAAATAATCCATTCTCCCCAAGTGTTTGCTAAATTGCCTATGTGAAGTAAATAGTGGAATCATGACATGTTAGTATGTCGTCCCAATCATATACAAGTTTATTCCCTACTAGTGTTTGATGAAATACTTATGTGATTTGACTAGTGAAAGTATGACATGTTATTATGTGATCCCATTCATGCATAAGTTCATGTATATCGTATTTCACAAAATGTCTAAATGAGTGCATTGTTAGCACGCAAGTATTGTTATGCCTTTATGAACATATTATGTCTTTCTTTTTATGTTATCGAGTCCTGGGGGTATTTATTACCCTACAATCTAGTTGTTTACCTAGAGCCAGTGTCATTTACAGAATAGTATCAGTTAATTCACAATCAGCAGAATTCAGTCTGTTAAAGAACTTAGTAAAACTCAGTAGACTCGGTATCAATCCAGTGCAGTTTAGTATAATCATTCAAGTATCTATTCAGTGTGGAGTAGGATGCATCACGGAGCAAGCCTAGGGATAGAAGCTCACACGTTAGTTAGGACTGGGTCCTTAGAAATAATCCCTAAGTTCCAGAACTACGTAGCCAATGTAGGTTATGAGATGTCACCCGTTAGATAGCACTTACATACTCAAGGATCACCTGCTACTTTAGGACTGATCTCAGGGGTCACCCGTTAGATAGGAATAACTCCACAGCAGATGTTAGTACCCATGGCATAGTATTAGCACCCTTCTAATTGGGGTTACAGATTGGACCCCAACTCAGTTATCTTATCCTATTTGGGGAATATCAGTTAGATGATTATCTCCCATAGTTTTAGTTTCAGTCTACAGTTTAGAACTTAGTTTATTTTACAGAATCAGGATTATCAGACACAGTTAAATAGTATATGTTAATCAGTTATCAGTAACTTCAAATATCAGTTATCAGAACTAAGTGTTCTACTTCAAAAAAGTTCAGTTATAGTCTATACATATATGTACAATATTGTATACTTAGTGATTTTTGTAGTATCAGTTATCCACGTACTCTTACATTCAGTTACTTTATATTATTCAGTAAGTTATTATTCATGTATATGAACCCTTGCATTCAGCCTTACCTTTTCTAGCATACTAGCATATTTCACGTACAGACCGCATACTTTTTCTTTTCCCTATGATGTCTCATATCATAGGTTGAGACACTTAGGATCCCAATCGTATTTAGACAAATTCATTCAAAAGTTGTAGATTTAGTAGTGAGTCTTGATATATCGAGGACATGATTTATTTCAGTTTATCAGTAGTTCAGTAGTTGGAGTTATTTTGGGGCTTGTCCCATCAACTCCATATTCAGACAGTTTAGTTAGAGTCTTTCAAACTAGAACAGTTCAGACAGTGTTTAGTTTTCAGATGTTTTTACCAGATGTTATTATTTATTAGTATTTAGATTTTGAACCTTATGGTAATTTAGCCTAATTCCGCATTTATTTCAGTATTACTATTTAATGCTCACAGCAGATATCAGTCATGGGTTAGCTTATGGTCCTTCGGAGTCACATGCATCGTGCGGCATCCTGGGTGAACTCTCAGGGCATTACAATTACAAAGGCAGAACCTATGATGACCATCATTCTCCAACACTGAAGCTCATAATTGAAAGGGCCCATAGGGGACTCGAGATATATATATATATACACTGCCTCATGAGGACTTCTAATAATAATCAAAATTAATCTATTCCATCTATTAGCGTATATATATAGAAGTATAATAAGTGTATTGGCTCAAATCATGATTAATAAAGTGTAAATCAGTAAATCTAATTCTCAAGATCAACGTCAACACTAAATTTGCATAATAGCATAGAAAGGATAAGAATCTGTGTCGATCAAAGTAAATAGTAGTGGAAAAAGAGTAGAATAGTAATGGACCAGAACAAATCTCGCTCTTGTTTACAAAATATCTCATTTAGTTTCAAAGAACATAATTAATTAGATAAGGTGATGCAATTTCCATTATAAAAGAAATCCATTTTAATAGTGAAAAGTGGAAATAAATTCCTTTTTAGAAAATAGTAGTAAAATTGAGGGTTTGGTTGGAATCTTACCACTAATTGAGCATGAAGGTTCCTAAAGTATGGATTCCATTACTAGTATCCAAACCATAAACATATATAAACCACAAACAGATCCTTGTAAGGGTTAGAGCACTAATCCAGTGCTCGACGAGTATCGTACTTATGACCTCAGGTCCATAATATAGTATTCAACATCATAAAGCCTTATAATTCAAGTAAACTAGGGTAATCAATGGAATAAGACCATTAAAAGGACCTAATTGGGAAATATCACCTCAAATACTAAGATATATGCTAAATGATTCCTTATGCAAACTTATGGTTAATAAAACCCATAATTAAATATAATAAGATTCTACTCCTTAAAAGGTAGTTTAGGCTAAGGTCCAGGTCACCTTTCTATTCTATATTAACTAAATAGGTTAAAGTATGTTATACTAGTCATAAACAAATACTTTCATCTTCTATTAGAATGCAATCTATACTATACACAAATCTCACAGATAAAAGTAGATCAAAGCCAACCTCGATGTCGGGCTACATTCTTGAATCACCCATAATGTCATGACCCAATTTCTCAGGTCATAATTGAGCCTACTAAATCCCACCAGTATTCAAGCCAACCCCGTAGTATGGAATGGATACAAATTGACTACCCACATATAAATAGAAAAGAAGGTGGAATAGAAGAAATAAAAGAATCAAATACATAATAAAGTTCTAAAACCTGGTGGTATCAGTATAAGAGCCTCTAATATAACAAGAGTACAAAAGTGGAATAGATGAAGTAAATTACACTAACACAACTTATATTTGAAGACAACATAAAGATAAATCTAGTACATAAGAGAGAGAGAGAGAGATAAGTAATACTCCGAACGTCTAGAGCTCACTCTAAGTATGTGAACCACGGTTTCTCTGCACGACACATACATCAATGGAAATAACTCGTGATATGATCTATAGGTTGTAGAAGTGTCGTATGAGTACAAAATGAATGGTACTCAATAGGCAACTCCCAACTAAGCTCCAAAGATAAATCAGATATATACAACATATAAACATAATGAAAACTGCACCCAAGAGTCCATAAATCATATAACAAGCCAATGAGGTAATAAGGAAAAGCCATCCTGTTCATGTCCAATAGACCAACATAACAAGGCTAAGTAAGTAATAAGGGTGCACTATCTTATTCCAACTATACTTAGAAATCTCAAAACTATACTGTATGTCCCTAAATAATACACGAATAAAGAGTAGATGAAGAAAATATAATAATATTCAAGGATAAGGAATGAATATACAATCTGAACAGATGAAGGAAGTTATATATGGTAATACCATAGCTACATATAGCTATATATATGTATATATATAAATATGATGTAAACTCAAAGCATAACCTAAGTCATCATGTCCTCATTTTAAGATCTCAATATAATCCTATCAGGATTTCATGCTATCATACTCAGGGCTTCTAATCCACTTGGCTAGACATGAAATAATCATTCATAATGATGTAATCATAAGATAGGATAGGACAAAAACATACCTCAAGTGTTGATACAAAATCAATGACCAATCTGTCATAAGCTTACCCATAATAATGATCATAACAATGATATTAACAATATCAATAACAATGCAGGTAAACGACTATTCTGGACAATTAAATACCTAGCCGACCCTATGCATACCACCACCACCTATGGCTTGAAAGGTTCAATCAATATACAACAACACAAGGCATGGTGATCTCCCATATCTATGCAATTGTCCCATAATTGTTGATAGACATAAGAGCATACTGGTGATACGCATTGTGTATGAAAGAAAAAATGCAAGGTACATAATCAATATCATAATCTCATCATCATAACCATCTCTATTATAACTTTAATTATTAGGACCATCATAATCGTAACTAATGCTCGGTATTGTGGGTATCAATATCGTTATCACAACATATCCAGCCTTGTCGGATATCTATATCATTATCATAGTATCCTTCAGCCTTGTCGGATATCAATATTATAATCATAATGACCTTTGACCTTGCTGAATATCAATATCAACACAATTATCAATATATATATATATATATATGATAGGTGCACGTACTAAAGTCGTGGCTAAAAGAGTGTAAATCCATAAGTTTGTTACCTAGAGTAATCTTCGGGACTAAATCATTGTAAGAATATAGAAAGGGTCAGAATATCTTATGATTGTAGTATGTAATAGTGTCAAATCATTGACCGAAATCCACCTAGATCAAATCATTAATACATCATTATTAACCCTCTTTATTTATATAAGTTATCCATTAATGTAGGAAATTATTATGTAGAGAAATCCATTTTTAATAGTGAAAAGTGGGTTTTAGCCCTTATTTAGGAAATAGTAATATGAACATATTTCAGCTAGAATCACATCTATTATAGATATAATAAACTTAAATGTACTAAATCTATGCATCCATCACCAATATTCAATCAATTAAATTATAAGCAACGCACCAAACTTTCTCTATCCCATACTGGAGAGATGTGTATGTAAAAACATATACATATATTCATAAACTACAACCGCATCCTTTACAAGGATAATTACTTCTCGACTTTCCAACTCATATCATAACGCAACCTTTGGCCCAATAATATATTTGAAATAATGACAACATCATAATCATGGCCTTAGGCCTATATACATATCTAGAACGTATTTCAGCTAGAATCACATCTATTACAGATATAATAAACTTGAATGTACTGAATCTATGCATCCATCACCAATATTCAATCAATTAAATCATAAGCAACGCACCAAACTTTCTCTATCCCATACTGGAGAGACGTGTATGTAAAAACATATACATATATTCATAAACTACAACCGCATCCTTTACAAGGATAATTACTTCTCAAATGTCCAACTAATATCATAACGCAACCTTTGTCCCAATAATATGTCTGAAATAATGACAACATCATAATCATGGCCTTAGGCCTATATAAATATCTAGAACTCATATTGTTAGTTATATTTATAAGCTGTAGCATATCTATAATTATCTCACATATATGAGGCATTTCAAACATATAAGGCACCTCACATATAGAAGGCATAATGTCAATAAGTATTTCACATCTATAAGACATGTCATATCTGTAGGTCATACATCATGACTATGAGGAATATTACCTCTCTAGGTCAATTATCATATATAAGAGAAATATCATCTCTATAGGCCCAATAATCATAACTAAGAGGAAAATTATCTCTATAGGCCCAATAATCATAACTAAGAGGAAAATCATTTTTATAGTCTCAATAATCATAACTAAGAGGAAAATCATCTCTATTGGCCCAATAATCATAACTAAGAGAAAAATCATCTCTATAGGCCCAATAATCATAGCCAAGAGGAAAATTATCTCTATGGGCCTAATAATCATATGTAAGAGAAACATTAACTCTATAGGACAAATATCACATTTATGAGGAATAATACTACTAAAGACCCAATATCATATCTATAAAGAAAATCATGGCCATAAGTCATTTAGCGTTATTCAAGGAAAAATACATCATTATCCATCAATTCACCTAGAAAATCTCATAAATAAGGCTCATTAGTCTCAACTAGGTCAAACATCCACAACTAAGTCCACAAGGACTAACACTAGTCTTGGCCTAAGTAGACTGGACGAACCCACTTCTCATCTTCAATTTTCACATTTAGTCAATCTATGCCCCAAACTAGGCTAAGGTATTTAGATGTTAAGTAAGCCATAACCAATCCTATGATAGGAACCTCATCTAAATATATGGGAAGTCAAGTAAACTCTATTCAAATTATTGTTTCAAGATGACTAGACTAGCCCTAACAAGGTTAATTAGACTAACCATGACTCCAACACTTCAAACATATCCCAAACCAATCATTATATCAAATCCATACTACAAATTAGTCAATCTAGGGAGAAGGCAACAGGATTTAAAAAGGGCTCATAAACATACTACCTTACGGGTCCAAAATAGTCACCTAATCCCCAAACATTAATAATCAAGGCTAAGTCATTCAACTTATAATCAGGCCTAATATTCATGTTCGCATGCCATATATCACACACATCATCTTAGAAGAAGAGTAGGTAGATACGTACCTCAAAGCAGAATCGCAAAACCCCACATCATTCACCAATATACATCTTTATTTCACAATCCCAAAATTCCATCATATTATCAAAACCATAATCTACTCATCAATGTGAGTCTAACAATGCCCATATTGCACTATTGTTCCTCGGTCTAAAAATGACACCAAGAATCCCAAGTAAGTTTGACTTATTGAAAAGACTTACTGAAAATGCATTTTTGAGGTCAACGCAATGTTTATAAATGAACAAAGAATCATAACCCTCAAGAAATAGGCAAAAACAAAGAAAATTTGGGGCTAAAATCAAGCCCTAAGCTATATTGGGGTTTTGGGTCAAGAACAAAAAATCCATAAATAAAGGGATGAAATCGTACCTTAATTAGGATGATAATCATCATAAAATATGTTAATCAAGCTCCCAATACACCAACAAGACTCAATATTGAGTTATTATACTCATTTAGAGGTTCTAGGTCTCAAAGATAGGTTAAAAATGGCCAAAATGTGGCCTATAGGGTCCTTATATACCCAAACCTAGTATAGAGATATCTTTATCATGATTATAGAATCGCAATCGTAATAAGCCCTATAAAATTGTGATGCACTAACACCAGCAAAGTCAAAACTTATTTCTAACCCCTAAAACTCATTCCGACTCTATTTTTCACAAATGAACTTTGGAACGCCACTAAATTTTACGTTTCGAATGTGTTGGTGATGTAAGATTTTCTATCCAAGGTATTTTAGACCAATTATGGGAACCATAACTATAACTATTGATTTTCCTACTTTTCGACCAATAGGTCGAAATGAGTTTGGGTGCATTGAGACCCAAACCAAAGGTTTTCCTAGCCTAAAATTGATATTTTGATCTGCTAGCATAGTCAAAATTTGCATTTGAGATTGTCTTACTAATATATTTTCTCGATGGCCGTTTGAAACTAGTGAAGACTTCAAAATAGAGAATTAGGTCTATAAAACAAATGAAGACCCCAGTAGTCAAACCGTCGGTCCCAGCAAGTCATAAATGACTTTAGGAAAGATATGGAGAATCTCTAACCGCAAATAATAAGCAAAAATATAAGAAATGACTAGAAGGGTCATTATACAAAATCTATTCATCGTTGATCCATGATTTTGATATGACGCCGCACTATTAAAATAGTAATATACACAATAATAGGAGTAAAATGCGACCCATATTTTTTTATAAAACTCTGGTCCCAAAATTATGTCAATAATTATCTCATGAGGCCTGCTAAAGGAATCCCAAAATTGAATCTGCCATGAGGTCCCTTAAAATGTAAAGAATGTATGCTCAAATATTGAGCACAAATGTACATATAAATCGAGAAACAAATCTACCCTGAAAGATAATGGTAAAAGAAGGGAAAATAAGAATTAAATGGAGGAAATAGGCTAAGAACTTATGAAGAAATTTACCTGAAATGGTCACTTCATAATCCTTTATCAACTCCTAATATCAATTGATTAACTCTTGTACTTTTCGTGATCTTTAAATGCCATTAATGGAGATTAGGGTTAAAAATATGAAGGAAATCACAAAGAAGAGGGGTTACATACTGCAAGAGGATTACCCATCCCAAACATGACACCCCTAGTTATGGTCATAATTCCCATCAAAAGAACCCTTACCAAATGAGAGAAAGGA
Organism: Capsicum annuum; assembly: GCF_002878395.1. Taxonomy (NCBI): domain Eukaryota; kingdom Viridiplantae; phylum Streptophyta; class Magnoliopsida; order Solanales; family Solanaceae; genus Capsicum; species Capsicum annuum. The sequence continues at coordinate 50,152,275 of NC_061120.1, forward strand.
ATCATGAATATGAAGTCAAGGTAGTCATAATCACAAAGAAGAAGAATAGGTTCAGTCGGATAGGCCTTCATCATGAATGTGAGAGAGAAGGATCACGAATGCAATGGTCAATGTCTTGACCCTTCATGATTGTGGCCTAAACCTTGCAGACTTGAAAGGTAAATAGATCCTACACCAAAATCCAAAAAATGAATGAAATCTTAAGTCCTTATAAACTCAAACTAGTGCTCAAAATTCATTTGGAAAAGAATTATGCTACCATACCAATTTCGACCTTCTAGACTCAACGGAATCATCAAAACTTCCGTCTGAGATCATTTTGATTAAATATAGGTCCTATACCTAGTTTTACTTTTTTATCAAATCTATGCAATAGCTCAAAATGAGTCATGAAGCCATATGTTATGAACAAGGGGTCCCCCCAGTCTAAATTTAACTTTCTAGTCAGTAGGCATTGTCAGAATTCTTATACGAGTTCGTTTATTATGTTTTTTGGTCCAAGACTAATTTTTCAATATTAAAATCTACAAAATAGAAATATAAGCCCAAAATCCAAACGAACTATCCAATGATCGAATTGACAGTTCCAGTAAGTCACAAATGACTTGTTGCCATAGTGGGGATGCTCAAAATGTGAGAAATGTGTTATTATCAAGAAAATGACCTAGAGTGTCATTATAGTATGTTTTTTAAGTTTAGAATAATATTTTTTCATGTATTTTTGTTAGATAATTGGTAATTGAGAAGTTTTTACTGCAAAATAGGTTTAGGTTAGATATTTTCTTATCAATTGAAATCTTAAGAGTATTTTTTATTAATCAAATAAATTTCTTTGTGATTTTATGTAAGTTTTAATAAGTTTTATTTTGTTCTTGAAGTTTATACTATTAAATTATTATATACTCTTGATTGACAATTGGTAATTGAGATGTTTTTTGTGAAATCATGATAGTATCTGTGATTGAAAGGACACAATTACATGTAATTTGAGGTAAGTTTTGTAAAATTTTAGTACATGCTTGATGTTAAAAGTAATAATTATCATATATTTTAAATAAGCAATTGCTAATTGAGAAGCTTTTTCGTGAAATCTTGAAAGTATATATGATTGAAGCGACAAGTTCACCTCAAATATATGTGAAGATATATTAGGAGAATTAAATCGACTCCTAAAATATTGTAGAATTGAAATTATACATTGGTAGGTTTCCTTTTTTCTTTTTGTATGTATGTCAATGTATGATAAAGGATAAAGGTACCTCTTTCGGATACAAATTTTATTTATTATTTTATATATAAGAATGAAAAAAGTAACATTTTTCTCCTTTTACAGATACAAATTTTAGTGATTTAGTTTCAAGAATCACTTGGGGATTAAACTTTCTTATACTAATGTCATTTAAAATTGATTATATTGGATTTTATCAAGAGAATTGAATTATGGATCTTCATCTTTATTTATATTTTTATAATTTACAAAAATATATGTTACATATATTACAACTTCAATATTATTTATTTCATCCTTTTTATATGCAATCTTTTACACTGGCATGACATAAACGTACTCTAAATACACACACACACACTCTTCAACCCACCATTAGTTAAGTCAAAACATAGCCTTAAATGGCACGTAACGGGCTAACACACAAAACATAAAGAAATAAGAATACAAATGCAACAAAAATCAACTAAAATAGGAATATATACATCGATAAGTATGCCATAAAAGATAGGGAAGAGGACAAAAACACCAAAATAAATCTCCCAAAGCCTAGTACAGTCAGTACAAATTCCACAAAGACAAAAGAGTACTACACAGTGCCAAAATATACACCATAGTCATAGAATATACAAAATAAGACTATTATGAAAATAGAAGGATGAAGATTAGCTTCAAACTCTGAAAGATCAATCTCCGATCAACAACATATCTTGAGGTCAACCTCAACGACAATGACTCATACTACGGTCTACATCAAGCAAAAAATTCAGAAGTATAGTATGAGTACAAAAATGTGGGTACTCAGTAGGCATCATAGGCCTACTAAGCTCAATTAAAGTAAGGGTATAAATAAAGTGTGAGTACATAATCTAAATTCAACATTTAAGGGACAAAAATGGATATAATATTCTAAAACAAATGTTTTAAGTTGAAAGTATTTGATGTGTTGTGGATTTACGATACTTTCAACACTTAAAATAAGGATTTGCTAGTACAAATGCATTTCTATGAGATTATGATGCATTTTTTTGGAGTTTGCAGGTCAAATATCCTTAAGAATCAAAGTGCATAAAATTTAAACTTAAAGGTATTAGATAGAAGCATTCCACAGCCATGGGATCTGACCATGATTGTACCATTGTAATTATAGAAAAAAGTAGATATGAGGTATTTAGGTGTTATACAGACGAAAGTGTCCCACAATCCTAGTTAGATGCCGTGATCGTATGACTAATTATAGGAAGAGAGCCCAGAATTAAGGTTAGCAGATTTCAAGTGTAAAGAGGATCAGATGAAAGGATCTCATTATTGTAAGATGATACCACGAGATCATACTGAAGATCAAGGGAGAAGTATTCTATAGAGTGGAAAATAAAATGTAGAAGCTACAATTGAAGTATTCTATAGAGTGGAAAATAAAATATAGAAGCTACAAAAGAAAGACACTATCGTACAATACCACCAGCCCATACTGAGCATCATTCCCACTAACATCTAAAAGAAGCAAAAGTGAAGAGCCAATTTATGAGCACCAAGGATGATCGTGGTATCTAACCACAATCATACCTTCCTTCATCTAAGGAATGGACTAAAAAAATCCTTGTGTTTAGGATAGGTTTTTATTTTCTCTATAAACACTTGTTTACATTCTTTTACATACTATTAATGTTTCACGGCATAATCTAGCTCATGAAATTACAAACATTGGCCTTTAGGTTGTATTCATAATTGTGCTTGAAACTATGAGTAGCTAAACACCACAAAAGAGTTATTAGAATTATGAAAAATTAACAAAGTAGTGCTCAGAGTACAATGTGATTCTCAAATAGTGTTCATACATATAGTGTTGTTCTCTTTGGTGTGATTTTTTTGTTGAAACTACTAGCATTAGAACTTGCCTTAAATTTACTCATAATAAAATAGGGGTAACATATGGGAAAAGGTAATAAACAATAGCAACTTATATCTATCAAACTTCACTTATTAGCTTGAGATGATAATCTAAGAAAGCTAATCTAGGATCCAAGATTGGGTTAGTAATACAAGGCTCAAGAAAAGAGAAAAGATACAGAAGGATATTAGTTAAACAAGTGTAGCAAGCCATTCAAGTATTTATAACCTATAGTTCTACATGTTGAGACTAGGATAGATCACAAGTATGACGAACCTATGGAGTTTATGAAGTTATGGGAAACACAGTCCTAGTGCCTCGATCAAATTGATTACAAATCTAACAAAATCAACAATTGCTACTATTGGAATTTTTATTTACAAAATACTTTATTTTTAATAAAAAATATTTAATGATTGCTTAGATAAATACTTGATAGATATTTTGACTTATTCCTTGTGGGATCAACCCCAACCTAGGTGTGTTCTATATTTAAACCAAAACCACTTTATACTTATTTAGAGGTGTAATTTAGGTGACATTAAATTTTGATACTACAGTGAGGGAATTCAATTATGTAGTTGATTTATTGTATTTATTGAACTGTTAGTTTTTGTTTCCTAATTTTAATTTTTGGTTGTTTCTACGGCACACACTGGTGCATGTCCAACACTTGGACTCAAGGAAATACCCTGATTCCACTTGATACTAAAATCAAAAGAAATCTATGATCTAGAAGAAGGATTATAAATGACAGAGTTTATAATCAAGGAGCTCATAATGATGAAGTTTTAGATGAGGGAACCCAAAATTCATAGGACATCATCATGGGCTTTAGAAAACTGTAGAGAAAACCAAATCTTGATTAATAGATAAGAAGAATGCTAGGTAAGAAGTTTCCAGGCAGGCGATAAGGGAAGAAAGGGAAAGACAAGTTATGAAAGACCATAAAATTGCACTTGAGGATTGAGAAAGGTAGAGGAGAAATAAGGAACAACAATCTCTACAATATCATCTTTCTTGGATTTATGATATAGAACAGGAGGTAGATTTTTTAGAGCTGGTTGAAAAAATGTTAGTATTCCATCGGCATTGCCTTTAAGAACTAAGTTTAACCTTTCTAGTGCTATGATATGATTTGTTAACTTAAACGAGGTGTTCATATGCCTTACTACTATTGATGCAAGCCATCATGGTATGAACCTTATTGGGATTTACAATTCCTACAAAGCACATAGAGTAAGCCAAGAGGCAATTATATTGTACTTGTTTCCTTTCTTTATAATAGAGAAAAAAAGTATTAATCACTTCTTAGAATGAGTTGATGACTCAATTCTTAAAGATTTTCCCACCGTTTAGAATGTTGTAATTGAAAGGAGAGATTTAAAACTTCAGGCAGTTAAATTTAAAGGTGTTACATAAAACCTGGTTGTAGTTCAAGAAAAAGCTACAGAATATCCCAAATCATAAAATATCAAGTATACTTTGCTTGAGATTTTCTACATAAGCTTAAAGTCAAACAATAATGTTATAGTTTACAATGTCACATGTGGGATAAGGCTTATGAGATACTAGATCAAATCACTAAAACCAACTGAAGTTTGCATACTCGTGATGCAAATGTACCCATAAGAACTTATATGATTGGGGTATGTATAGATCAAAGAGTTCTAGATGAATTTGGCATTTTAGAGGTAGCTAAATTGAGGACTTAACTTAGCTTATTTATTCAGAAGTTTGCTATAGCAGGAGAAAAAAAGGTGAATGTGGTATATTTTAATTGGTAAGCTCCTCGAAATAATGATAGTAATTGTAAAAAGTAGGCTAAGTATTTAAATAATTAGGTGGAGAGTTTCTGATCCAAGGGAAAAGGGTCTAATCAAGATAATTGAAACTCTAGGAAGGGAATCAAGATCAAACTACCACATAGATAACACTATAATATATTTGGGTATAGAGATGGTAGTCAGGGTATAGATGGTAATTAGAGGATAAAAATGAATATAAGCATAAAAAAGGCCTAAATGTTCCACCGGGGATCAAAAATGCTAATTCTAGCAATTCAAGCATGGAAGTCATGTTGACAAAAGTGGGAAAAAGGGTAGAGAAAATGCAATACGTCCATAAACAACTTAGGAACGATATTTCAGGTATGGTTCAAAATGTTGAATCACATGATACTACCATTATGCAGTTTAAGCAACAATTTGGTTAGGTGTCCTCCATATTGAATCAGCATCAACAAGGTAAATGTTTGGTAAACACCATCCAAAATCAAAAAATTAATGGTGATTTCTTGGTTATTACAACTAGAACTAGTAAGATGACCACTGATACATCTATGTCTGTGGTTATTAAAAATCAGGTTGAGCTGATGATTGTTAATAATGAGAAAGTGGTCGAATTTAAAATTTTAAGGTATTGATCAAAATACAGCTAAAAAGCATCTTATTACTGAAAAAGAGACTAAACCAAAAGTAGGGATGGAAAATAAGGCCACGGAATAATTGACTCCTATTCCATAACCTCCTTTATCTATCTACAAAGATTGAAGAAGAAGGCTGAAGAGGAAAAGTATTACAACTTCATCTCTATGCTGAAAGAATTATCAATGAACATCCCTCTAGTTAAGGCATTGGATCAAATGTTGGTTACATAAAATTATGACAGAGTTGGTGATAAAAAGGAGGACAATAAGTTTTGATCCTATTAGTAATAGGCACCATTATAGTACAATTGATTCTCGATCTCTAGTTAAGAAGAATGAAAATCTTGGAGCTTTCAGATTGCATGTAACATTGGGTCTTTAAATTTTGCTAAGGCTTTTTGTGATTTAGGTTCTAGTAGTAATTTGATTCTACAAGAAGTTTATAGATAGTTAGGGTTGGGGTCTCCCAATGTGAGTTTGATAAGATGTCACATGATGGATCACATTGTGAAAAATCTTGTGGAAATATTATATGATATTTTAGTGAAGATTGCATCCTTCATTTTTCTAGTTGATTTCATCATCCCTGAATGTGAGGTTACTTTGAGTTTTCCATTATATTTAGGTGACCATTCGTTGCGACTGGACATGCATTGGTTGATATGGAGACTGGGTAGATAAAGTTTTGATTGAATAATGAACATGTAATTTTTAACGTGTGCCAATCCATGATGCAACCAAAGGATATGCATTTGGTTTCTGTGATTGATACACTTGGTGAGGATGCATTGGTAGCTCCTTTTGAGGAGAGGCTTAGTGTTGAAGCACTTTAAGCGGTCATTATAAATTTTAAAGTTGATGACATTGATGGCTATGATGAGATGGGGAGTGCACTTACTGGTAGGGTTTCATATAGTTTTGCACTATAAAATCTAGATATTGATTTGAAGAATAAAGTGAACCCACAAACTAAGCCTTTTATAAAGGAACTTCTAATATTTCAGCTCAAGGCTCTTCCATCCCATCTTCATTATGTATTTTAGGAGCTAACAATACTTTGTTGGTTATTATTGTAGCTGATTTGGTAGATTGGCAAGTTGAGGCATTATTATCTATGTTTAAGAAGTTCAAAAGGTCCATTGGATAATCCATTGTTGATATCATTGGAATTCACCTGGAATTTTCACACACAAAATCCAACTTAAGCTATATTATATTTCTAGTATTGAACATGAATAAAGACTTAATCTTTCTATGCAAGAGGTTGTGAAGAAGGAAATTACCAAGTTGTTGGATGTGCGGGTGTTTTACCCTATTCTTAATATCTAGTGGGTAATCCTAGTCCAATATGTTTCTAAAAATGATGGAAATAGTAAGGTTTCAAATGAGAAGAATGAGCTTATTCCTATGAGGCCAACCATTGAGGGGCATGTATTTATGGACCATAGAAAGTTTAATGTATGGACTCAGAAGGATCACTTTCCATTACCTTTCATGGATCAGTTGTTTGATAGTTTCACTAGTAGAGGATGATATTATTCTTGATTGTTGCTTAGGTTACAATTATATTTAGTTTGCTATTGAAGACCTAGAGAATACTTTTACTTGTCTATATGGGATGTTTCTATTCAAGAAAATGCCTTTGGTCTCTGTAATACGCTAGCAACCTTTCAGCATTGAATAATTTCCATCTTTTCTAACATGGAGGAATACATAATTGAGGTATTTATGGATAACTTTTTGTTTTTTTGTTACTTGTTTGAAGATTGTTTAGCATATTTTTCTAGTGTCTTAAGGAGTATGAGGATTGGAACTTGGTGCTAAACTGGGAGAAGTTCCACTTTATGGTTTAAAAAAAAAAGGAATAATGCTTGGTCATAAAATTTTAAAGAAGGGAATTGAGGTTTTCAAGGTAAAGATTGATGAGATTGAAAAGTTTCCTCAAAAATTTCTTTGAAAGGTTCTCGAAGCTTTTTAGGGCATATAGGTTTTTACTATAGATTCATCAAAGATTTCTCTAAAATTGCACATCCCTTATGCAAGTTCTTGGAGAAGGAGGTAAAGTTCACTTTGATGATACTTTCCTTAAAGGATTCAAGTGTCTAAAAGAGAAATTGATTTCAGCCTCAATTATTGTGTCACTTGATTGGTTCATACCATTTGAGGATATGTGTGATGGTAGAAGCATGGTCTAAGAGAAATCTTAGAAAAAAAATGAGAGAAGATCTTACATCCCATTTATTATGCTAGCAAAGCACTTAGTCCTAGTAAAGAAAATTATAGAATGATTGAAGAAGATTTTCTTGCAATGGTGTTTACATTAGAGATGGTTCGATATTATATGCTTGGCTGGGAAGTGATTGTGCATACTGACCAAGAAGATCTTAGATACATTATGGAAAAGAAGGATGTGAAACCAATGTTGATCTACTAGGTACCTCTGTTGCTGGAATTTGACTTTGATTCCAAGATCTGAAGGGTGATATAAATCAAGTGGCTGACTACCTATTATGCCTTAATGAAGAGGGAATGCAAAAACTGAAAGATGTGCTTTAGATTGATGATATTTTATAGATGAGCAGGTATTGGTTTCATCACAAGAGTTTGTTCCATGGTTTGTAGACATTACCAATTATTTATTAGTGATATGGTGTTGAGGACCTATTTATCCAAAAGACTATAAAGTTTATACATGATGTGAGGATGTTCTTCTGTAATGTACCATTGTTGTTTTGAATTTCTTATACTGAATGATTCAAAAATGTTCTCCGTAGGTAGAGATAATGAGTATTTTGGAGGTATTTAACTCACCCCTAGTTGTTGTCATCATAGTGGTGCATGGACTACACACAAAATCTTACAATGTGGATACTACTGGCCGACCATTCAAAAAGATGCACCTAATTATGAAAGAATGTATGAAAAATGCCAAAGACAAGGAAACATCTCATCAAAGAAAGAGCTTTCAATAGACATGATATAAGAGCTTAAGCTATTTAACGTATAAGGCATTTATTTCAGGGGCCCCTTTGTGAGCTCATATGGTATGAAATATATATTGGTAGTTATTGACAAAGTTCAACGTGGGTGGAGGAAATTTCACTTCGAAACAATAAAAAAAAGCGTGTCACAATATTTTTAAGGAAGAATATATCCTCTAGATAGGTACACAAAGGGCAATCACTAGTGATAGAGGATTGCACCTTAACAATCATCTATTCAAAGTGTTGCTTTTTTACATTACCTTGGTGATGTAGATAAGGTCAAGAAGATTTGTGATGTAGTTCTTGATAAAGACTAATTAAATGGTAACACCTAAGTCATGCCATGACATTTTATCAAACGCTTCTTGGGACCCAACCCAAGGTTTTGTTTGGTGAAGTCTGAGTCACCAAAATTGCCACATTGTGTCACGATGTTAAAACAACTGATGCTTAACAAGCAACCCAAGGATTTTGTACTCATTTATTTATAGGTTAACATTTTCTATATATGCAGGGATAATGTAAAAAACAAACCAAGGAACATGAACAAAAATAAAACCCATGAAAGCAATGTACGATCCTGGGAAAGTTGCCATAATTGGAGTTATGTTGTCTACGTGAGGTCTAGATTAATGATTTTTAGGATTTGGTCCTATGATTGAGCATCCATAATTTTACCATTATAGCATGATTGTGCAATTAATAACCTGACTGAACTCCTATTAATCAACTTCAAAAAGATGGAACCTATGATTTGAAAGAATGATCGTGTTTAAATACAATGATCATCCTTAAGTTTTGTAGGTTTCAAGTAAGTTTTCTTAAATTTTCTTAGTCAAAAAGGATACCTCAATCATGATGTGTGATTTTCACACAATTACGCCTCCCAAAAAAATATAATGCGGTCATTGAATCAATTATAGAACCTAACTAGGTTGTGGTCAAACTTATTGGGAAAAGGATGAAATTTGATCAAGTGGTTGTCAAGCTAATTGGAAAACAATTAAAAGAGGGTTTTTTTTAGAAATAGAAGAGCAAAAGTAACTATTATTGGTTCTAGAGTTGTAATCAATATAATAAAGCACTACGATTGTATTTTACATTATTTCATAACTACACATGTTCCTCACGCTAGCAAAATATTATGATGCATTGCATGCTAAATCTAAAAATGTAGTTTCATCTAAGCATCTCTCAACCATGATTAGATAAATTCACTCTTCTCCTCTCATGCTCTGAGTGTCACACTACTAGCCCTTGTTCTTGATCTCAGATGAACTATCCCTGTTATGGCTCAAGTTATTAGATGAAGGTTAATAGCTTCAAATATTTGTTGTTATTTCATTTTCCTAATCTATATGTCTGTATCTAGGAAATCTAGAATATCGGTGGGTTTCTAAAATATGCATTCATAAAATTCCTAAATTCCAAAACGCTAGAAACAATGTTCATAAAATTCCAAAAATATACCTCAAAATATCACAATATATTGTTGTAAATTTTAAAGTAGTATTTACTCATAAAATAACCCTATAAGAGTATTTATAGACAAAACAAATCTCATCCTAAATAAAATAGGAAAATAGTGTCGGTTTCCTCATACGAGAAAAAGGTATGATTGTGATTAGAACCCATGATCGCCCTTTGATGTTCATGGGTTGTACTGGACTTGTGAATTCTTAGATCTTTAATTAAGTGACCATTGGTACGAGCACATGGTTTCATCCTATGACTGTGTAACGCCTTCGTCTGATTTATTGTCTACTGGAACTCTTTAAACATACAAAATTGGAGCTTCTCCCCACGAAACTATTATATGATAATGCCTTGAAGGTACAGCTGTGGGGAGCTATCGTCTAATCTTTCTTCTACTTGGCTCCTACAAATTTAACTTCTATCTGCTTTTCATGATCAATATGTATGATTATGATATCAAGCCATGATTATGGTATATTCTTTATGAATGACTTCACCACTCGGATTCAAGTCACAGTGGCTTTAGCAAGATTGTTGTTAGATCCCATGGTGGTTGATTGATCAATCTGATGCTTTTAATTCACTTTTTCAGCATTTTCCTTCTATAAGTCCATAAGACAATAAAACACTATAAAACCCATCAAATCCACATAAACATGCCCTTCTACTTACAAATCTTCCTCATTTTAAGTGTCTTAAATTTACGGCACATCAAAACCCTCATCATAGAACATTTGCATGTCCTCAGGCAAACAAAACATATTAGACTCTCTAATATTCTTAGCTTAGAGTAAAATCAAGATCACTATGGTAGTCACTTTTACAAAACTAGTTTACTCAAATGTAACATAAGAAATTTTTAAAACCTCCACTTTTAGCAAAAATTAACTACTGCAGTGTGTAAGAAAAACAAGTACTCTTAACATATTAAGATCAGGACATGGCATTACATTGTGAATAGAAACCTAACACATAGACCAGTACACAACCTAAACAAATAACAACTAGACTACATCCCCTACGCCCTCACATCAAAGAAGTCCCTTAATCACTTTGTAGGTGAGATGAATTTATTAACTTGGACAAAATCAAATCTATCTCTCATAAAGAAGTCAATGTTGTTACCCTCCTAAGTTTTCATTTTAATATTGATAAACTAATGAGTGGATCTTTGCAGAATATTAGAGGACTGATAAATGAAGAAAATAAAGAAGTCATCTCCAAGAGTAGAAGGGCATCAAATCAAGATCCATGACATCTAAGTGAATTAATCAAAAAGAAATCAATCGAAATGAAAATCTCATTCCAAGAAATGCAGCAAATCAGATCAATCACAACAAAGTTAAAGGAAGAAAATATCACAAACAAACTTGGAAAAGCATCAATCAATACAAGAACATAAGGAAGAAAAGATTACGTACATGTTTGATATGGACGTGAGTAAAAGTCATATATAAACATATATGATATGGACATATCAAATAACTACATTCCTCAATCAAGGAATTAATTCAAATCCTTGATTTAGAAGAAATCTCTTGGGTTTCGTTACAAAGAGTAGCAGCTGAAAACTATAAAAGATGACTAAAGATAGACAAGGATGGAATCATAACACATAAACACATTGGACTTCTTTCTTTCAACTAATTCATCAACTTGGCATCCACAAGTTGGCGTTCATGCAAATTAAGAACAAGTGTGTCAAACAAGGATTCACATGTAAAAGCAATACCCAAAGGAGAATATGACACATTTTCCATAGACTTCTCAAAAATAATACCATCGTTGAGAAGGACGGCATCATCAAAATACACATATGGAAGAAGGGTATCACACAAAAATTGGTCTTCATGACCTCTACAAGGCATTGTAATATCACTCGTCACAATGGCTTCAACGCTAGGAGGACATAAATTGATCCTGCTAAAAGAGTCAATTTTGTCATCATTAGGATCAACTAGTGGATCCATACTCTCAAGTTTACATTATTATCATAAAGTAAAAAGACATTAGGATCACCTAAATATAATCTATCATTCACACTTAGTTGGGTACTAGCCTCATTCACTAGAGTGCAAGAGTTAGCTTTGTTACCTTGAAGTTCATTTGGAGTATGCCCACTCAAGAGAGCTTTATAATTTTGTCGATTGGGAAGGGTGGATTTAGGAAATCTTTGATGCTCTATCAAGTTATCCAACTTCTTTGAAAGAGAGTTTTCCATCCCTTCCATTCTTTCTTCTAAAGATCCCAATCATCTATCTATGGTATCAAACCTTTCATGAGTTATCTAACCTAACTAGGAATCTCACCTTCATCTTTCATTATACCTATCAAAACAAATACTAAACAAAAACAATAAAAAAGTTAAAGGTTAGGAAATAAACCTCACAAGCTCTAAAAGTTCACACCTTTGATTGTCACTCAATTGGTGTCACAAGTATTGATAGATCTTTTGTACTCTAATGAGATGGCTTGGTACCAATTGTGTCTTGAGGTTAGAATGGATTCTTGTTTGAAAGAATCAAATACAGAAAATTGCATACGGACGTGAATCAAAAAGATACAACGAATCAAAATTGAAAAAAGCAGACAAAGAAAGATGATAATGAAAGAAACAAATTCAAAACTAATTCATAACTAAGTAGGTGATTACGAGTTGTTAATTAGCATTAGAATCAAATAAATAAACTTAAGAATCAAAGAAAAGAAACATAGAATCTAAATTTGAGCTTATGGAAAATGGATGGTTGAGTGACATAGCTGTCTCACGATTGACATTGAATGTTGGTTGAGTTTTGGAGATTTCTCGTTTTCCATTTGAATTTCAATCAATCTTCAACTTGGAGGTGTAGTAATCATCCTTGGGAGGTAAAAATACAAAGAATTGGACCTTTTCAATTGTTCTTTCAAGCTCAAAAGAGTTTGAATTTCTTTTGGTCCCCCCTTTGTGCTTTCTTTTGTCCTCTGCTTTGAGAATACTCCCCTTTTGATGTTTTTTGTTTCTCTTATTCGTTGAAAGAATTGGCATATTCTTTGGAATATTCTTTGGCTAAATAAGTTCCACGCCTTCTCTCATCTCCTTTTTAGATCAAACAACCACTTTTTAAATGTTCTTCTTCAACAATATATGAAGATGATAAAGAATATCAAGAACATTAAAAGTTGACCCTCAAGAAAATAACCTCAAATTTGAACAAAATTTAAAGATCTAAGATCACGTTGAGCTCCCAAACATTTTAAGTCATAAACCTCAACAACAACCATCCAAATTTGAGATCCCACCTTCAAGTTTCTTCAACTCAAGCTCAACAATGTTGGATGACTCAAATCAACCCGAATATAGCTCAAATTCAAGATCTTGACTTTATTAGTATTTGGGAACATGGATATAACACTAGAAACACATCACAGACACAAAACATCTAAGACCTAAACTCTCCACCTGGGGGTAAAAATGGAAACAAAATATTTTTTGAGGATTTTGGTTTTTTATACTTATTTTTTGGTGATTTTCAAGTTAGCAAACCCAAGATTGACTTTATAGAAACCAAATCAGGATCGGTTATGATACCAAATGATATAGATCAAGCTATGAAAGATAGAAATCTACCTAAGGAAGCAAAATGTAAATAATGCAACAAAAGAAAGATAGGTAAATTGACATAAGAAACTATAAGGAATTAAGAACCAATGAGTTTATCAAACTCGAAGTCCCCTAAAACTAATAGATTGAAATGGAAATTTCTTACGTAGACCTCAAGTTAATCAGATTCTCGAGCAACCCAGTTTCTAAACAAGATGTTAACACAAGATTGCACTTCACTCTCAGTGGAGCATTCATTCATATATCATCAAAAAATTTCAAATAAAATTACTTTGGAATCTATTTATAATGTTTGACTTTTCCTAAAATAGCTTTTTACAAAAATAGCCCAAAAGTGGCTATTTTGGAAATAACCCACATGGGCTCTTCAAAGCATGTTCCAAGCTCCAATAAATTATCCAAACATGGAGTTGTGGACTTATGATCCTAAAAAGGGTCCACTGAATGCATCTTTACGCTCTTGGATTGATCATGGCTTGGACCTCTATGTTTTAGCCTCGAAAGATATTGTTCAAAGCATTAAATCCAATCCAGATCGTATCAGTGACCGTCTCCTCATCCTTTATGATCAAGTCAAAGTGTCTAGGTCTATGTGGAAGTGTAAGTTGAACAACTGGAGGAATAACTCGGGAGATGGCCAGAATGTTGCTCTCAATGAAAATGCGTAGCTCAACCCATATTGTGGCCACTTTGTCTCTAATCTCACATACATTAGGTGCCACAATATGACTAAATAGGTCTGAAAATCAACCCTCATAAGAATCTATATGGGCATGCACCTAAACTCAGAACTCTAACATCTCAGCCCTGTGTGCAAACCAGTAATCTAGTCTATACCACCTCTGTATCGTCCAAACCCAAGGATTAATTTTCCCAAATAATAATGCCACCTTGACCTCAACACTATCAATGTGGTTGTAGCACTCTTACTATCTACCAAACTCTGTAAGAGCTCCCATTAAATAAATACTATACCTATAGCCACAGTTTTAGGAAAAGGTGAGGGGATACTATAGATGTACTAACCATCTCTGAAGTAGAAGTCAGGGCTGAGTGCATGTGACTGGGGTCCTCTCACCCTGGGTGCTCATTTTAGGGTCCTCTATCTTCTCCTCTAGCTTTTAATCCATACTAAAACTAGTAACACCTCTATACTTATCAGTAGGCTCCGCGGGAATTGATGGGCCCCCTGACTGTATCAAAATTACTATCAAAGGTGTATAGGCCTACTGTACTATAACAGATATTGGTGGATCCTTGACCATTCTAGTCTAGGCCATGCCTATCACCATTAATATCACATACATAACTTGAAACTCTAGCACACTATACTTATCATATAACATTTGTAAAAGACAATAAGAGCAGTATGGTCGTCTCCCTAAATTCTTATTTATGAAGCTCATATCTAATAATGGCGTGAAGTTAATAATATAACCAACCACCATGCTCACCATTAGTGTTGCACCATCCCATGTAAGTAAGTTAGTTGTTACAGCTGAACATAAATGATAATACACTAACAACCACTAAAACTTTGTAACAAAATTCTGAATCGTTGTCTTAATCATAGGTTGCCTCTTAACCCAAGAGCAATCCACACCTAGAGGTGAAATATAATTAGTGATTTATCTCACCAAACCTACCTTCTCACTCTTTTGCTCAGCCTCTCAGATAGTGCATTTTCCATGCACCAATCTCAATTAGTGATCACACTCTTATAGACATAAGAGCAGCATAATCTGGGCCAAATAAACTCAATGGATGGACAATGCTGAAATTCAACCTTGACCCCTTTCACCAGTATCTACTCTAACTAGGGCTGCTATGAATTCCTACCACCAAAAGGAGCGGTCAATAATACTTTGGTGTATTAGAAAGGATAAAAATCATGCACCAATTCTGGGCTATAAGAACCATAAGGTCAATTCATCCACCCCAACTGATAGCGATTAAATGCAACCTACAAAAGTGGTGCTCCAACTAAACTTGATAACTCTAACTATCTCTATTCCCATATAGTCCTCTTGGATCAGCCTATTTTGATCACAAAGTTATCTCTATCATAAACTATTCGTAACCCTTCTACACACCATCTTTACCTCATCAATAGGCTCTACCGAGGTATGGATAGGATCAAACGTATAATCTGTCTATGCTGGTGCTCCTGATGGGATGTTTATTTTGTAACCTCCTATAACTGGGGTACCATAAAAGATGGCTCAAGAATTAGTGCTATGCACTCTTCTAGAGACTTCTCCTCACACTAGGGTTCCTGTATAGCAGTCGCTAAAAGTGACTTAGACTCCACCTCCTTCTTATCCTCATTTTCTTCAACATTATACTAGGGAGAGTCCTAGCTAATTTCATTCTCAGCTTGGGTACTAGTATACTTATATATGTGGCAGAGTTCCATGCTGAGTAGAAGTGGGTCATTTTCCCCGTGATAAACTTCCTGCAAGTGGTATGCCTAATGTAGCTTGAATGTAAATCTCATTCATAGCATTTTTGTTGGATCTATTCTATGGTCGCATCACTTTGGTTGGGATACTCTTGTCAGGAAATTGGGTACTCCTCCACCAAGCAACTACACTCATGGGATTCGTCCTTTTGCCTCAAAGGTCCTGTCTTCTTCTTTAAAGCATTTGGTTCCATGTGTACCTTAAAAAACCCAATGTTAGTGTCTGAAATATAGTAAGGAACTACAAAACTTGAAGAAAAACTCAAAATTCAAAATCTTCACATTTTTCCTCAATATCACATCCCTATAACTTATACTCAATCAAAACAAGTCCAATATTTTCACATAAAACTCAAATTAACTTTCTAATAAAAATGTGGCATACAAGACTCTTATGAATCCTCAACCTATTCCTTTTCAACTTCCATTTAGTGCATGATTATCAAGTTATAATTCAAGAACAATGCAACTATTTTTTTATTTTAGGCTTATTCTTGGATCTCGTAAATAATCTTGTTGATTTTCACATATTTATAAAGAAATTAAACACATCATCTTACTGACGTCAAATTTAGAACAATATACTATTATAAGAAGCCAAGAAGTTTACCTTTTGTTTCAAGAACTTGAAGTGAAGATTAAATATTTGTCATGTGCAGTGCATGCAATTTAGAAAAGTTGGATTTAAGAAAAAATGTTATTCTATGTTTTTATGAAGTTTGGGGAAGTAGGGAAGTTTGAATTTGAGAGAAGAAAAGAAATTTGGAGGTTAAATGGGGTTATAGGGTTGGTTTATGAGCTTAAAAAGCCCTAGGAGGTCGGTTAGATTTGGGTTAAGTTTGGTGTGGGCTTTGATTTTTAAACAAATTAGGGCCCAAAATTTTGCCACTTACGACACCATCGACGGATCGTGTGTGGCACCTACGGGCCATAGGTGCTAGTCCGTAGGTGGGCCTAATTTTTCCGACCTTTTTCCTGATCTTTGGACTTTTTTTCTGACACATATTGCAGTACTTACAAAGTCATGTGGTATTTATGACCTTATAAGTATGTTCACAAGTTCAAACCCAGAAAATACCCTAAAATCATCAACATTTTATTTCAACATTTAATGCACACTTACCTGGCCCGAATGGGACTTTCAACCCCCATGTGTAGGTTAAGAAGTCCTCATACTTAGAATATTCTGAATCAAGAAATTTATTACCTTGTTCTAGGTCATTCCTCATGCTATTTTTTAACCTACAAAAATACAAGATCATGTGAACACTAAAATAGTGGGTTACCTCCTACCCAGATCTTGATTTAACTTTGTAGCATAATGCGGGTACCTTGATTACTCAAAATTCATCAAGGTACCCAAAGGAGTAACCGCCAAGCTCATCATTATAATGAATAATCAACACTACTCTCAATCAATTGGCTTCTTTATAGTTCTTTGAACGTTGAATGTGAACATCCCTTGCTTCTGTATAGTTCTACCCTTAAGAATTTCACGAAATAGGTCTAAAACTCAGCCCTCATAAGTATCAATATGGGCATACACCTCAGCTCGAAACTCTGACATCTCATCCTTGTGTGCAACCTGTAATCTAGTCTATACCGCCTCAAGTATATTCCAAACCCAAGGACAAATTTTCCTATACAATAATGCCACCTCATCCTTAGCACTATCCATATGGTTGTACCACTCTGACTATCTACTATGCTCTGCAAGAACTCCCATGATATAAATAGTATACCTGTAGCCGTAATTTTAGCAAGGCGAGGGGACACTATAGATGTACCAATCGGCTCTAAAGTGGAAGTTGGGGCTAAGTGAATATAACTGGGGTCCCCTAAACCTGTGTACTCATCTCAGGTTCCTCTCATTTCTTCCCCATATTTTAATCCATAATAAAACTTGTAACTCCTCTATACTAATTAGTAGGCTAGGCAGGAATTGATGGTCCCTCAAGTTGGATCAAAATTACTATCGATGGCATACATGTCTTCTGTGCAATGATCGAGTTAGATAGATCCTTGATAATTCTAGTCTAGTAAATTCCCATTGCCTTTACTATTGCATCGACAACTAGAACCTTTGGCACACTGGCCTTATCACATAATATTTGGAAAAAATAAGAAGGGCAATATGGTCATCTCCAAAAATGTTTACTTATGAAGCTCATATCTTAGAATGTCCTGAAGTCAATAACATGACCAACCACTATGCTCGCAATTAGTTCTACACCATCCCATGTAAGTAAGTTACTTGTTGCGGCCATACATAAATGAAAATGCACTAACAATCAGTAAAGCTTTGCAACAAAATTCTGCATCACTCTCTTAATCACAGGTTACCTCTCAACCTAAGAGCAATCCACACCTAGAGGTTAAATATAATTGGAAATCCATCTTATCAAACCTACCTTCTCACTCCTTTGTTCAGCCTCTCTGATAACACGTTTGTCATGCATAAATCTTAATTAGTGATCACACTCTTATAGACATAGGAGCATTATAATCTGGGTCAAAAAAACTCAATGGATGGCTACTGCTGAAATATCAACCATGACCCCTTTCACCAGCATTTACTCTAACTGGTGCTTCTAATTATGCCTACCACCTCAAGGAGTGGTCAATGATACTATGGTGTAGTTGGAAGGAAAAAACTCCCGCACTTATTCTTTGCTATAAAAACCATGGGATCTAGTCATCAAACCAACTGATAGCCATCAAATGTAACCTGCGAAAGTGGTGCCCCAGCCAACCTTGATAACTCTATCTTTATTCCCGTATGGTCCTCTTGGGTTAGCCTATTTTGATCACAAAGTTGTCTCTATTATAAATCAGTTGTAACCCATCTATACACCATCTTCACATTATCAATAGGCTATACAAGGATATGAGTAGGGTCAAACATCTAGTCTGTGTGGTCTGGTGGCTCCTAATGGGATGTATATATTATAACCTCTTTATAATAAGTTACCATAGAAGAGGGCCTTGGAATTAGTGCTATGGACTGTTCTTAGGACCCCTCATCAGACGAGGGTTCCTATATAGTTACTTCTAGAAGTGACTTAGACTCCACCTCCTCCTCCTCCTCAAATTCTTGATCCTTAGACTAGGGAGAGTATAAATATGACATCCTAGCCAACTTTATCCTCAGCTTGGGTACTGGTTTACTTATCTGTGGCAAAGCTCTAGGCCTAGTAGAAGTAGGTCATCTGGCCCACTATAAACTTCTTACAAGTGGTATGCCCAATGTAGCTTATATGTAAGTCTCATCCATATCTTTCTCTGGGATCTAGTCTATGATCATATCACTTTGGTTGAGGCTAATCTTGGCAAGGAATTGGGTACTCTTCCACCGAGAAACTACACTCGGGGGATTCGTCCCTTTGGCTTGAGGTCCTTCCTTATTCTTTAAAGCATTTGGTGTCATGTGTACCTGAAAAAACCCAATGTTAATGTTCGTAATATAGTTAGGAACTTCAAAACATGAAGAAAAACTCAAAATTCAAAATCTTCCAATTTTTCCCAAATTTCACATCCCTTAACCTATACTAAATCCAAATAAGTCCAATAGTTACGCGTAAAACTAGAATTAACTTTTAAATAAAAATGTGGCATACAAGAGTCTTGGGATTCCTCAACTATTCAACTTCAACTTCTATTTAGTGCATTATTATCAAGTTATAATTCAAGAACAATTCACCTATTTTTTTATTTTAGGCTCCCATACATAAGCTTGTTGATTACACATATTTATAAAGCAATTAAGCACACCATCTTACTGAGTTCAAATTTAGCACAATATACTATTATTAGGAGCCAATAAGTTTACCTTCTGTTTCAAGAACTAGAAGTGAAGATTGAATATTTGTGATGTGTAGTAAATGCAATTTAGAAAAATTGGTATCGAGCAAAAGTGTTGTTCTCACTTTTTATGAAATTTGGAGAAGTGGGGAAGTTTGAATTTGAGAGAGAAGAAGAAATTTTGAGGTCAAATGGGGTTATAGGGTCGGTTTATGATCTTAAAAAACCCTAGGGGTTGGCTAGTTTCGTGTTAAGTTTGGTGTGGGCATTGATCTTTAAACAAAACTGGGCCCAAAATTTGGCCACTTACAACGCCACCTACAGACCGTATGTGGTATCTACGGGCCGTAGGAGCAAGTCCGTAGGTGGGCCTAATTTTTTTGAACCTTTTCCAGCTCTTTGGACTTGTTTTTCTAGCACATATTGCACTACTTACAATATCGTAAGTAGTATTTATGACCTCATAAGTATGTTCACAAGTTCAATCCAGAAAATTCCCCAAAATCCTCAACATTTCTTTTTAACATTTAATACTCACTTACCTGGCCCGAATGGGACTTTTAACCCCAATGTGTGGGTTAAGAAGTCCCTGTACTTAGACTATTATTAATTAAGCAATGTATTACTATGTTCCAGGCCATTCCTCATGCTATTTAACCTACAAAAATATAAGATGATGGGAACACTAAAATATTGGGTTGCCTCCCATCTAGTACTTAATTTAACTTTGTGTCATAACATGGGTACCTTGATTTCTCATCATTCATCAAGGTACCCAAAGGAGTAACCTCCAAGATCATCAATATAATGAATAATCAACACTACCCTCAATCGGTTGGCTTCTTTCTAGTTCTTTGAACGTTGAATGTGAACATCCATTGCTGCTTTATAGTTCTACCCTTAAGAATTTCACTAAATAGGTTTGAAACTCGGTCCTCATAAGCATTTATATAGGAATGCACCTTAGCTCGAAACTCTAACATCTCAGCCATGTGTGCAACCTATAATCTAGTATATACCGACTCAAGTGTCTTCCATACCCAAGGAAGAATTTGCCCATACAATAATGCCACCTCATCCTCAACACTATCCATGTGGTTGTAGCACTCTAACTATCTACTAAGCTCTGCAAGAACATTCATGATATAAATACTATACCTGTAGCTGCAGTTGTAGCAGAAGGCGAGGGGACACTACAGATGTACTAGTCGACTCTAAAGTTGAATTTGGGGCTAAGTGCATGTGACTGGGGTCCCCTCACCTTGTGTGCTTATATAAGGGTCCTCTATCTTCTCCCCAGTCTTTTAATCCATACTAAAACTAGTATCTCCTCCATACCTATTAGTACGCTAAGCAGGAACTGGTGGGCCCACAAACTGGATCGAAATTACTACCGAAGGAATACAGGTTTGTTGTGAAATGATCGAGTTTGGTGGATCCTTGATCATTCTAGTCTTGTCCACAACCATCGTCTTTACTCTCACATCAAAAACTGGAACCTTTGATACACTGGCCTTATCACATAACATTTGGACAGGACAAAGAGAGCAGTGTGGTCCTCTCCCCAAATACTTACTTATGAAGCTTATTTCTTATAATGGCCTGAAGTCCATAAAATAACCATCCACCATGCTCGCAATTAGTGTTGCACCATCCCATGTAAGTAATTTATTTGTTGCAGCAAGACATAAATGAAAATGCACTAACAGCCACTAAAACTTTGCGAAAAAAATTTGTATCACTCTTTTAATCATATGTTGCCTCTTAACCTAAGAGAAATCCACACCTAGAGGGGAAATATAATTGGCAATCCATCTCACCAAACAAAACTTCTCACTCCTTTGCTCAACCTCTTAGATAGTTATCACAACCCGACCCTAGGCCCTGGCCGCGATGGGCATCCCAACCACACAGGCCTGAGATACTCCTGCCACTCCCCAACCTACTAGTGATATTATCCACTCTAGGCCCATGCCTACACGGCTTTAAAATGCATCACTAGGGAGTGAGGCTTTCTCACTTATATACCCAGCATCCTTCCTGTGTTTTGCCGATGCAGGACTCATTCTAAAGTTGGGGTGTTACATACATCCCTCCTTATGGACTCAGCGTCCTCGCTGAGGTTTGCCCCACCAAATGGGATTCGCCTTTACTCAGGACTGAGGTTTGCCCTGCCTTATCGGGATTTGCCTACACTCAGTTTGAACACTAGCCCACATCGACAGGGATGACACAGGACCGGCTCTGATACCATTCTGTCATGACCTAACCCTAGGCCCTAGCCGTGTTGGGCATCCCGAACCACACAGGCCCAAGATACTCCTGCCACTCCCCAACCCACTTGTGATATTATCTGCTCTAGGACCACGCCTACATGGCTTTAAAACACATCACTAGGGAGTAAGGCTTTCTCACTTATATACCCAGCATCCCTTCTGTGTTTTGCCGATGTGTGACTCATTCCAAAGTTGGGGTGTTACATATATAACACCCTGATTTTCTAAACTGGAATGTTACATGGTGCTCATGACCCCAAAGGACCACAAGCTAACCCATGACTGATATCTATACCTGTACACTACATAATATAGCATAAAAATATGGAAACATATACTGAATGGCCATAAGGTTCAAATCTGAATAAATATCTAATAAGACAATGTCTGAAAATGGTATAACAATACCAAAACAAATCTGAAATAACTGTCAGATATGCTATAGTCGAGAAAGCCTCTAAACTATCTGAATAAGGAGTTGATGGGACATGTCCCTAACTAACTCCATCTAGCAACTAAACTAAAACAGAAAATGAAGCAATACACATATCATCCTCAAATAAAAAGGACTCACTGCAAACTCTGAACACTGGAAGGCTACTGCTGATTTGGAGCTCGTGCCTCTCAACTTATGGTGTGACATAAGAGAAAAAACCATAGCGCAAATGTGTCAGTACGTCTGAATGTACTGAGTATACGAGTGAGGTAGGCTAAATGCAAAGGGTTATATGCATGAACAATGATGACTAATATGAATGTGAGAATAAATATATGTATACATAACTGTAGCTAAACTCGTGGAGATACTGATTACTGAGTCTGATTACTGACAACATGAGTATACTGATACTGATATACTTAATAGATGAACGACTATTTCTAATAGTTCAAATTATGAAGAACTGTTCTGGTTGACTGTGTCTGACAGTCCTAAAGCTGAATACTGATATCATGAACACTGATAACTGATATGACTGATACATGAGTTCAGAAAACTGATATAACTGTGTTTATCAACCTAACCGATGTAACTGATACTAAGCGACTGTATCTGACAGTCAAAGTTCTGATGGAACTATCTTAGTTATGTTCTACTTAGAATAACTAAATCTAAGATCAATCCTATTTAGCCGGTGATCATGAGTATACTGATAATAAAGATGATTTGACTTTGTTTAAGATCAGTCCTATCTAGTGGGTAATCTTTAAATCTAATGATTCTGATACAGATTAATCATAGTTGAGATCAGTCAAAGCTAATGGGTGATCTTGAAGTCTATTTAAAATGATAAGCATTGACTGTACTTAACAGTATTGAATCTGTACTACTAAGCTGAGTTGACAATGTCTGATAGTCCTGAATCTGTAACTAAAACTGTGGGATGTATTCATCTAACTGACATGCCCCAAGCTAAGCTAACTGGGGTCCAATATCTCCCCTGACTAGAAGGTTGTCAGTACCGCACTATCGATAAATACATCTGCTGTGGAGTCAGTCATAATCTAGCGGATGACTTCTAGGATCAGTCCTATACATATAAATATGCTAACAGGTGACCCCTGAGTATGTCAGTCCTATCTAACGGGTGACATCTCGTACCTACACTGGCTACGTAGTTCTAGAACTTAGGGATTTCTTCTAAGGATCTCAGTCCTAATCTAGCGGGTGAGTCCCCATCCCTAGGCTCACTCGGTGCTGAATCCTACTCCCATCTGAAAGACACTGAACTAAATAATTGGGCTGAACTAAATAACTGAAATAATACTGATTAACTAGACTGATACTAGTGGTATTGTTTAGCGGAGCTAAACTATGTTTATTGGACTCCGATGACTGATAGAATGTATTGAGTTCTCAGGACTGGTTGCGAGTACTAAAATTACTGAGATTGACTTTGAATACTGAGCTTACAGATAATACTGAGTACTGAAATCACTGAGATTACTGAACTACTGAGATTACTGGGGTTACTAGATTTTCCTGAGTCACATGACTGATTGAATTCTATAGATCATGGCTTGACTGAGAGTATCGTGATACATGACATGGCTCTAGGAACATAGCTATATTTTCGGGTACGAATACCCCCAGAACTCGATGGAAGGAAACTGACACAACATGACTGGCTTGATCATAAGATTGGAGTCCACAATTCACATTGTCATAAGTAGGGGATGTTATACTTCATGTAGTTCTTCAACATCTTAAGCATGGTAGGGAGTGCATGGATATATTTCATGTACATATAGTATATCTCCATTATTATACATGCTCCATACCACAGCAATAGCAGTACAATAATAGCATGGAATTTATATTGAAGTATATAGCTAACATGGACTTGTCATTTAGATATCATGTGACCATATAAACATGAATTTCTAGCATCCTAAGCATTTTATCAAACACCTTACATACATAATATTGAGCATAGGTGTACTTAACAAATTTAAAAATCTTGAACCACCTAAATTCATGGGTTTTCAGCTAATCTATTCACATGATTCATGAAAAACACATCAAGACACAACCTTGAATCCAAACAACAATCATTAACATGAATATAGTCATAAAACAACAAGGAAATCGCAATTTATAATTAAAACACGATTCTTGATGTCCATGGATGAAAGGGACCTATGGATGAACACTACACATACCTTAAAGCTTGATCTTGAAAGAGATCTAATATTTCTGAAGGTTCTTGAAGAAATCCTTAGGCTTGCCCTTGATTTTTCTTGACTAGGGTATGACCCCTTTGGGAAAAAATGTTCTTGTTCCTGAGGAGATGATCTTAAGAGGAAATCCTAATCTTGTGGTTGAAAGCGTAATAAAGGGTTTTTGAGATACTTAATTGAAGAAAAATGGGAAAAATTATGCCTCTTTAGGGTTATAAGTCGTGCGAAGTGACAGAAAAATACCAAAATACCCTTATGAAATAAATTCCCAGTTGCTGAAAATAATAGCTGATGACATTTGTGGCAAGGCATCA
The DNA here is from genome assembly GCF_002878395.1 of Capsicum annuum. NCBI lineage: Eukaryota > Viridiplantae > Streptophyta > Magnoliopsida > Solanales > Solanaceae > Capsicum > Capsicum annuum. Next base: position 50,177,417 of record NC_061120.1, read on the forward strand.
AAAATGTGACAAACCATCAAAAATATCGTCATACAGAAGCTGGAATTGATGGTTTCTGCCTAAGACTGACGACCTTCGTGGTAGGGCGTCACAAATGTGGTAAGCTACCATGAATGTCGTCACTTAGGAGCTGCTTTCTGCCTAAGGCTGATGACCTTTGTTGTAGGGAGTCACAAATATGGTAAGCTACCATGAATGTCATCACACAGGAGCTGTATTCTGCCTAAGGCTAATGACCTTCATGGTAATGTGTCACAAATGTGGTAACATACCATGAATGTCGTCACACAGGAGCTGGATTCTGTCTAAGGCTAACGACCTTCGTGGTAGGGCATCACAAATATGGTAAGCTACTATGAATGCCACCACATAGGATCTAGATTCTGCCTAAGGATGACAACCTTCGTGGTAGGGCATCACAAATTTGGTAAGCTACCACGAATATCATCATACAGTTTCCAGTCTGACATGCTGGAGTAAAATAGGAATAAATCTTTATTCCGATATCGAATTTAGGTGATATTGGTATCATTGGAAAGATAATTCAATTATATATTTGTTGATAGGTCATGAGCTCAAAAATTCCAAGTATAATGAGATATATGCTCGTTTGAAGTCGACTATACCAATATACTTCTCAAGAATTTAATCGGTAAGGAATGTTTTGAATCGTCTGATAGTTGGGAGTTATTTGAATCCTTAATATACATCTAACCTACTCATAAAACTATAAAATAACCATGATGTACTATGCATGAGCTTCGTACATGGCTCTAATATTGGTTTGGATTTTTCAGGGGATTACAATATCTCCTCCTTGGAAACATTCATCCTCGAATGATGACTGCTTGAGAGGTGAGAAATATAAAATGATGCATGTATAGCATGAATGACTTATCATGATTTCATGGCTGACATGACTAAAAAATGAGCATATCATACTGTACATGCATATCTGATGCATGGGTAGCTGATTTATGAATGTTGGACTGAGTGTTTTGATAAACTGAGTTTCTCAAATTGAGAATGCATATCTGAAGCTTAACTGATAAGTTGAATCCATGCATATCTGATGCATGATTATATGATTAACATAATACATGAATCCATGACTGAAAGTACTGATAAGCTGACCATGCATATCTAATACGTGAATACATGACTGAACTGACTCACGAACATGCAATGGTAAAGGCACTAAGATTGATTTGAAACATGAGAACATAATTTATTCTTCTACGTGACATATGGACTGAAAATCATGAACTGAACTGAACCTTTGAATACTTGACTCACAACTGAGGTCTAACTTGAAGTATACTGGTTCATTATGCAAGGGGAAATTGAAGGATCTAAGGCATGAGAGCGTTAAGACAAAGTGGGGTATCTCCTCCTTGGAATGCTATGTCCCTCTTAGAACGCTTACCTTACGGAGATACTGGGTGATGCACAGGGCATCTACGAACTAGATTATAACTAAACTTCGAGAGACTAAAACTAATGCATGATGCATGAGATAAATTGAACTTGCAACTACTAGGAGGTTCTACCTTGAAATAGTTACTTTCTTTAAGATTTTGGATAATATGAATAGATGCAAGGATAAGAAAACAAGCTATACAAATCTGAATGCTCACTGGCACAACATGATACTGAAAGAAGGAAAACTATTCCTAAAATATCTCATAGCCTCTTGCACAAAGGTTTGGTGCACAACACACGCATTTACAAGACTCTACTAGATGTGGCTTTTAGACTTCCTAGGACTCTATCGAACCGTAGGCTTGATACCAAGTTTGTATAACCCCGATTTTCTAAACCAGAGTGCTACATGGTGCTCATGACCCCGAAGGACCACAAGTTAACCCATGACTGATATCTATACCTGTATACTACATAATATAATATGAAAATGCAAAAACATGTACTGAATGGCCATAAGGTTCAAATCTGAATAAATATCTGATAAGACAGTGTCTGAAAATGGTATAACAATACCAAAACAAATCTGAAATAACTGTCAGATATGCTATAGTCGGGAAAGCCTCTAAACTATCTGAATAAGGAGTTGATGGGACATGTCCCTAACTAACTCCATCTAGCAACTAAACTAAAACAGAAAATGAAGCAATACACATATCATCCTCAAATAAAAAGGACTCACCGCAAACTCTGAACACTGGAAGGCTACTGCTGATTTGGAGCTCGTGCCTCTCAACCTATGGTGTGACATAAGAGAAAAAACCATAGCGCAAATGTGTCAGTATGTCTGAATGTACTGAGTATACGAGTGAGGTAGGCTAAATGGAAAGGGTTATATGCATGAACAATGATGACTAATATGAATGTGAGAATAAATATATGTATACATAACTGTAGGTAAACTCGTGGAGATACTGATTACTGAGTCTGATTACTGACAACATGAGTATACTGAATAAGGAGTTGATGGGACATGTCCCCAACTAACTCCATCTATTAACTGAACTAAAATAGCAAATGAAGCAATAATCATATCGTCCTTGAATGAAAAGGACTCACTACAAACTCTGAACACTGGAATGCTACTGCTGATCTAGAGCTCATGCCTCTGGACCTATGGTGTAACATAAGAGAAAGCACCATAGCCCAAATACGTCAGTACGTCTGAATGTACTGAGTATACGAGTGAGGTAGGCTAAATGCAAAGGGTTATATGTGTGAACAATGCTGACTAATATGAATGTGAGAATACATACATGCATACATAACTGTAACTAAACTCGTAGAGATACTGACTACTGACTCTGAATACTGACAAAATGAGTGTACTTATACTAAGATACTGAATAGATGAACGACTATTTATGATAGTTCGAATTATGAAGAACTAGTCTGGTTGACTGTGTCTGACAGTCCTGAAGCTGAATACTGATATCATGAATTTTGATAACTGATATGACTAATACATAAGTTTAGAAAACTGATATAACTGATATAATTGTGTTGATCAGCCTAACTGATGTAACTGATACTGAGCGACCGCATTTGATAGTCTAAGTTCTGATGGAACTATCTAAGTTGTGTTCTATTTGGAATAACTAAATATGAGATCAGTCTTATCTAGCGGGTTAACGGGTGATCATGAGTATACTGATAATAAGGATGATTTGACTTAGTCTGAGATCGGTTCTATCTAGCGGGTGATCTTTAAATATAATAATTCTGATACTGATTAATCATAGTTGAGATCAGTCCTAACTAATAGGTGATCTTATAGTCTATTTACAATGATAAGCATTGATTGTATCTAACAGTATTGAATCTGTAGTACTAAACTGAGTTGACTGTGTCTGACAGTCCTGAATCTATAACTGAAACTGTGGGATGTGTTTATCCAACCGACATGCCCCAAGCTAATCTGACTGGGGTCTAATCTCTGCCCTGACTAGAAGGATGTCAGTACTGCGCCACCAGTAAAGACATCTGCTGTGGAGTTAGTCCGAATCTAGCGGGTGACTCCTGGGATCAGTCCTATACATATAAATATACTAACGAGTGACCCCTGAGTATATCAGTCCTGTCTAATGGGTGACATCTCGTACCTATGCTGGCTACGTAGTTCTAAAACTTAGGGATTTCTTCTAAGGATCTCAGTCCTAATCTAGCAGGTGAGTCCCCATCCCTAGGCCCACTCGGTGCTGAATCCTACACCCATCTGAAAAACACTGAACTAAATAACTGGGCTAAACTAAATAACTGAACTGATACTGATTAACTAGACTGATACTAGTGGTATTGTTTAGTGGATCTAAACTAAGTTTACTTAATTCCGATGACTGACAAAATGTACTGAGTTTTGAGGACTGGTTGAGACCACTGAAATTAATGAGATTGACTTTGAATACTGAGGTTACAGATATTACTGAGTACTGAGATCACTGAGTTTACTGAACTACTGAGATTACTAGGGTTACTAGATTTTCCTGAGTCACATGACTAGGTGAATTCTATAGGTCATGGATTGACTGAGAGTATCATGATAACATGACATGGCTTTAGGCACATAGCTATATTTTTGGGTATGAATACCCCCAAGACTCGATGGAAGGAAATTGACACAACATGACTGACTTGATCAAAAGATTGGAGTCCAATATTCACATTGTCATACAGTAAGGGATATTATACTTCATGTAGTTCTTCAACATGTTAAGCATGGTAGGGAGTGCATGGATATATTTCATGTACATATAGTATATCTCCATTATCATACATGATTCATACCACAGCAATATCAACACATCAATAGCATGGAATTTATATTGAAGTATATAGCTAACATGGACTTGTCATTTATATATCATGGAACCATGTAAACATGAATTTCTAGCATCCTACGCATTTTATAAAACACCTTGCATTCATAATATTGAGCATAGGCATACTTAACCAATTTAGAAATCTTGAACCACCCAAATTCATGGGTTTCCAACCAACCTATTCACATGATTTATGAAAAACACATCAAGACACAACCTTGAATCCAAACAACAATCATTAACATGAATATAGTCATAGAACAACAAGGAAATCACAATTTATGATTTAAAACATGATTCTTGAGCTCCATGGATAAAAGGGACCCATGGATGAACACTACGCCTTAAAGCTTGATCTTGAAAGAGATCTAATGTTCCTGAAGGTTCCTGAAGAAATCCTTAGGCTTGCCCTTGATTTTTCTTGACTAGGGTTTAACCCCTTTGGGAAAGAATATTCTTGTTCCTAAGGAGATGATCTTGAGAGAAAACCCTAATCTTGTGGTTGAAAGTAAAAGAAAGGGTTTTTGAGATGCTTAACTAAAGAAAAATGGAAAAAATTATGCCTCTTTAGGGTTATAAGTCGTGGGAAGTGAAGGGAAAAGACCAAAATACCCTTATGAAGTAAATTCCCAGTTGCTGAAAATAATAGCTGACGAAATTTATGACAAGGCATCAAAAATATGACAAGCCATCAAAAATTTTATCACACAGGAGCTGGAATTTATGGTTTCTTCCTAAGTCTGACAACCTTCATGGTAGGGCGTCACAAATATGGTAAGCTATCACGAATGTCGTCACTTAGGAGCTGGTTTCTGCCTAAGGCTGACGAACTTCGTGGTAAGGCATCACAAATATGGTAAGCTACCATGAATATCGTCATACAGAAGCTGGATTCTACCTAAGGCTGACGACCTTCGTGGTAGGGCATCACAAATGTGGTAAGCTACCACGAATATCGTCACATAGGAGCTGGATTCTGCCTAAGGCTGACGACCTTTGTGGTAGGGCATCACAAATATGGTAAGCTACCACGAATGTCATCACACAGGATCTAGATTCTACCTAAGGCTGACGAACTTCATGGTAGGGCGTCACAAATGTGGTAAGTTACAACGAATGTTGTCACACAGTTTCCAGCCTGATATGCTGGAGTAAAATAGGAATAACTCTTTGCTCCGATATCAAATTTAGGCAAAATTGGTATCATTGGAAAGATAATTCAATTATATATATATATTTCTATGTCATGAGCTCAAAAATTCCATGTATAATGCGAGATATGATCGTTTGAAGTTGACTATACCAATATCTTTCTCAAGAATTCAATCGGTAAGGATTGTTTTGATTCGTCTGATAGCTGGGAGTTATTTAAAGCCTTAATATACATCTACCTACTCATAAAACTATAAAATAACCATGATGTACTATGCATGAGCTTGGTACATGGCTCTAATTTTGGTTTGGATTTTTTGGGGTATTACAATAGCGCGTCTGTCATGCACAAATATTAATTAGTGATCACACTCTTATAAAAATAGGAGCAGCATAATCTAGTCCAAAAAAACTTGATGGATGGCAACTACTAAAATATCAACCATGACCTCTTTCACCAGCATCTATCTAACTAGGGCTTCTATGAATTCCTACAACCTCAAGGAGTGGTCAACGATACTATGGTATAGTAGGAAGGATGAAACTCCCTCACTAATTCATTGCTATAAGAACATGGGCTCTAATCATCAAACCAACTGGTAGCCATCAAATGCAATCTGCAAAAGTGGTGCTCCATTCAACCTTGATAACTCTACCTATCTCTATTCCCAGATGGTCTACTTTGGTCTACCTATTTTGATCACAAAGTTGTCTCTATCATAAATCAGTGATAACCCCTCTACACACCATCTTCACCTTATTAATAGGCTCTACCGAGATATGAGTAGGGTCAAACATCTAGTCTGTGTAGGATGGTTGCTCCTGATAGGATGTCTATGTTGTACCCTCTTCATATTGGAGTACCACAGAAGATGGTTCAGGAATTGGTGCTATGGACTCCTTAGGACCCCTTCTCAGACTTGGGTTCCTATATAGCTGCTGCTAGAAGTGACTTAGACTCCACATCTTCCTCCTCTTCATCTTCTCCTACCTTAGACTAGGAAGTGTATAAAGATAACATCCTATCTGAATTAATCCTCGACTTGGGTACTGGTATACTTATCTATGTCAAAGCTCCAGGCCGAGTATTATTAGGTCGTCTACCCCACTGTGAACTTCTTGTAAGTGGTATGCCTAATGTATCTTTAATTTAAGTCTTATCCATAACATTTCTCTGGGATCTAGTCTGTGATCACATTACTTTGGTCAAGGCTAGTCTTTTTGGGGAATCAGGTACTTCTCCACTGAGAAACTACACTCGAGGGATTCATCTCTTTTCCTCGAAGGTCTTGTCTTATTTTTTAAAGATTTTGGTTCCATGTGTACCTAAAAAACCCAATGTTAGTGTCCAAAATATAGTGAAGAACTGCAAAACTTGAAGAAAAAATCAAAATTCAAAATCTTCAAATTTTCCCTAAATTTTACATTCCTATAACTTATACTCATCCAAACAATCCAATATTTGCACGTAAAACTAGAATTAACTTTCCAATAAAAATGTGGCATATAAGACTCTTGGGACTCCTCAACCTATTCAACTTCAACTTCCATTTAGTGCATGATTATCAAGTTATAATTCAAGATCAACGCACCTATTTTTTAAATTAGGCTTATTCTAGGCTTCCATACATAAGCTTGCTGATTTCTAACATATTTATAAAGCAATTAAACACACCAACTTGCTAACACTCCTCTTTGCCTCTAGAATATGCTACCCTCAATTTTTGAGAGAGATTTACTCTAGAATATTAGATTCTGCATCCCAATGTAAATGCATGAAAGATGCTCTAGTGATTGTATCTATCATAACTTTGGAACTAATGTTCAAGGCTCTATAAAATATCTCCAGAATGTTTGTCCCTAAAATGTTGTGATTGGGTACCATCTCAACTTCTTAAATTGGAACCAGGCCTCTTACATAGACTTAAAATATAAATTTTTGAAGTTGTATATCTCATCTTTTAACTACAAAATTCTATATGGAGGAAGAAAATGATCTAAGAATTTCCTATGCATCTCATTCAAAATTGTAATCAATCCTCAAGGATGTCCCCCCCAACCACAATAAATCTTCTTCAGTTAATGAAAAAGGGAACAACCTCAACCTGAGTTTCTCCTGATCTCTCCCAGGTAATAGTATAAGAAGTGCAGATCTCAATAAAATTAGCAAGATGTATATTTGCATCATCAGTAGCCAAACCTGCAAACATACTTTTAAAATTTAATAGCTGGGTTATGGAACTGGTTATGTCCAACTTAACACATGGTGGAAAAGTAGACTGAATGATCTTTCCTTTCTCGACTGGCTAAACGTATCCCATATTACTTCTCATTATTGTATGGCTCTAAGTACTAGTATGTTGGGATAACTTGAGCTCGACTACCTCGAACACTATATCGATTACCATTGAGTGTTGCTCGATGGTCAACTGTCGATCTCTACCATACCAGCTCTGTATCCTAAGTTATACGATTGGCCTCAGCTTTCTTTCTCTGGTTAACAACTATATCTACTAACAAATACTCTATTAGTTGATCAACAATGTCTTGAACTCCTATTATAGGAGGTAGAGGCACAATATTAAGATCATCTCAAACCTCTTCAAAAGGGCCTACATGTACTTATTTCATCATCATATGATTAGGATGAAAGATTCACTCTGGGTTAGGATTCAATTGGAGTAAGGGAATAACTTGACTCCTGGTGTAAGTCATACACCGATGTACACCCTACTATAAATAAAAAATAAAAACCCAAAAACTTTAGCAACTTCAATCAATAACTAAACATTGTATTCCTCGATAATGGTTCCAAAAAATGTTGTCCAAAGCTACATCTCCAAAAAAAGGCTAAAACGGTCAAAACAAATTATAGTAACCTAACAAGGTTGGAGTCGAATCCTAAGGGAATAAGTGGAATTATATCTCTCATTATCTAGAATCAATGGGCATTACTAAAAGTAAATTGGGGGTTTGTACTAGTAATCTCGAACAACTAACCAAACTCAAAAGCGTTGGTTTTAAATAGTTAGAAACAAACACTAGGCTTGTGTTCCCTCTGGCATCTAAATCATTAGGTTTCTCATGCTCAATCCAACTATCAAACTATTGTACATGCGAAATCAGGTAAGTCAGATATCACCAACTTCCTCTCGGCACCATTAGGTAAATTTCACTCAACTTCTCTCAATCTCAAAGAATTTCTTTAATAACCCTTACCTTGAACCCTAGTTTCATCTACCTCCTCTCAGTCTCAAGTTAATTTGATGTAAGTTAGTCATCTTAAGTAGATAATGCATGTAAACTTATGTCGATAATTAACCCCAAAAAACTATTATGATCTCCATTTCATAATGTCTACCTCCCTCTTGGGTTCATAGTGAATACAAGTTGGATCCTAAAATTTGTAACCATTAAGAATTCAATAATTCAAATAAAACCATAATGCATGTAACAACAATAATCTAGAATTATTGAACAATTCCCCTACTTTGTTATTTAGCCAAGGTTTCCACAACTCTAATGGAATTAGCCGTTCATGGTTTTTACACAATAAAAGAAATCCATAATTGAAAACATACATACAATATAAAAATAATCAACAAAGAAAATCCAAATTATTTAACTAAATAATCAACCAAAATCAACACAAAACAATCCCAAGATCAAAATCTGATCACAAAATCAAATATATATTTTTAAGTATCAAGAATACGTATAAAAATAAAAAAAAGTCAAAAGGTTATATATAGAGTGTAAGGAAACCCTAGGAAACTATTCTGAACAAAAAGGAGAACAAGGTCCGTGGCCACTCATTAGGCCATTTATGGTCGTAGGTATCACCTACGAATTGTGGGTGGTCCCCGTGATGGCCTGTTCCAAAATCTTCTGCATTCTTCTTTAGACTTTGTACATCTAAGACCTACTCTATCACTTATGGTATGTATGTGCCCTCTGTAAGTGGCAGGGTCTTCTTTATCAGCTCTTGAGCCTCTAGACTTTAGCTTTTTGTCACCTACGCTAAGTAAGTAGTACCTATGGAGCGTAGGTGCCCACATCAGTGGTCCTAAACTTAAACATTCACTTTTTTTCTCCAGAATAGATCTAAATCCTAATTTCCTACAAAACATAACACAACACACATCATATCTAATAAAAAGACCCAAGTAACATTCGTATTTTAATCAATTTAAGCATCAAAAGTGCTATAAAACCATAGCATATCAGTACAAAAGAGTCCACGTCCACTGTAAGAGCTGACAATAGAGCTATAGCTGGTGGTAGGGAGGTGTTGCAATAACCCTCTCAGTTAATACCCTAACTGCTTCCTTAAGCTTGGTCAAGGTTGTCGTACTATTCGTTAGATCTAGTTCCTATACTATATACAACCTATCCATAATGAGGCTATCATACCTATCATCTTGGGTATGTATTTTTCTAACCATACCCTAAATTTCTTCACTAACATAGGGCTTCCCAAGAAGTAGGCCCTACATAATATCTTACAACTATGAAGTTAAAATCAATTTATAACTGATTGGAACCAATGTTCGACTACAAATAGATATCGGTGGTTATAAGAGGAATAGGCACTATCATCAGACATTAGTAAGTCCATATCTGGGGAACCCTCAACTACATCTAGTTATCTCAACACCTCTTGTTGGGGTAGTTGATTTTCCTATATCCTTTATCAATGCCATGTCATCAACTTTGGTTGGTTAAATTAGCTAACCTACTACACTAATATTTGGGACTTTTGCAATTTAGCAATGAGATAGGGGAAAGGTAATGTGATGATAAACTAGAGAACCCTATTTAGGATCTCTTTTCTAATAATCTGTAGGATTTTTTAACTCCACTCTAAAATCAAATGCAGCTACTAAAAAAGCATTGATCACACCCAATAGATTATAATTGGTTGTGGGTGCGATCCAATGCTTGACCACTAACAACAATACTTTGGAAGTAAACTTTAGACCATTCTTGTATATTAGGACTTCATTGATCCATGGGGCATTTTCATCCACTTCAGTAATTTGGCTCACCAGCCACCTAGAGTGCATATCATATCACTAATACTAAACACCAGACCTTCTTTATTTCATTCATCTAGAAGTTATACTCTATAGTCTCCTCAGTTAGCTCAAATATTACTCTAAATAACAATCTGGAGATACCTTTGATAGAAATATCCACTTTAGTATCTGGACCCGTATAATGTTAAGCATAGGATAATTTTTCATGCCCTTATCTAGCTGTGAAGGATTAATATTCTTTATTATGGCTACATAGTTGGATTAAAACTTAGTCACCAACTCTAGAACATAGTTGCATAGGGGTCTTGTCATCTACCCTAGCTCATATCGCTCAAATCCTTAAACTAATGTTAGAATTTTTTGGATGGTCTGGTAGGATCCATTGTTGTTCTTGAATGATCCTCCTTCTGTTCCCTCAGTTTTTCACTGAGATCCCAATAATGTAAAAGTCCCTGGAGTTTAAGACTATTTAGCATCTCGAATCCACGCCTCTTCAATATGGGATAGCAGCACCGTTAAATTATTTGAGGTTGGTCTCATCCTCTTCCTCTAAAAAACTCTCTTTTTTATCATACTCATTGTTACCCCCTTATTTCCTTCACTCTTTAGACTAGGAAATATTTATTAGTATTGCAGTCTTTGCGAAAGCTGCAGATGTCGAGGACTTGGCTTGTTTTATTTTTTTCCTTAGACCTCATGGTCCAAGAGGAGTGTTATTCTTATTCAGAACTACTGGAAAAGTTCACCTTGCTTCTACTTTATTTTTTGTACTCATTCTTTGAGGATGAAGGTTTGTCCTTATGTGATCTCCTCTTAGAGATCTCCTTTTTGTAGCTTTATTTGTACCTTTAGTGACATTGTACCTGTATGGGAAAGATTAGTATCAATTTTTAAAAATTTTAACAAGTTTAATAAATGTATTAGATGAGCCTTTACATAATCATGAAAAAGGCACGATTGTGCCTTTATTTCATATAAGAACTTATATAATTGGGGTATCTACAGAGCAGAGAATACTAGATAAATTTGGTTCCTAAGAGGTAGCTCAATTAATAACTGACCTTAGCTTAATTACTAAGAAGTTTGTTGTAGAGGGAGATAGAAAGGTGAATAAGCTTAGGAAGTTTGTTGTAGAGGGAGATAGAAAGGTGAATAAGCTTAGGCTCCTAGGCATGATTATTGTAATTTTAAGAAGTCTAAGTATTTAGACAATTAGGTGGTAAGTTTCTAAGCCAAGGGCCAAAGGTCTAATCAAAACTATTGGAACTCTGGGAACTGAATCAAGGTCAATCTACTACATAGATAACAACTACAATAGGTTTGGGTATAGAGATGAAAGTCAGTGAAGAGATGGTGATTAGAGGAGAACAGATGACTATAAGCATAGAAGTGTCCTCTATGTTCCATGGGGGAACTAAGATGTTAATTATAGCAATTCAAGGATAGAAGTCATGCATGGAAAAGTGGTGAAAGAGGTAGAGAAAATGGAAGAATTCCTTAAAGATCTTAGGTAAGATATTTTATGTGTGATTCAAAAGGTTGAATCACATTCTACAACCATTAAGAAGTTTGAGCAATAATTTAGATAGCAGTTTGAGCAATAATTTGGTTATATGTCCATCATAACAAGGTATATTTTTTGATAAACACCATTCAAAGTCCTAAAAATGATGGTCATTTCTTGGTGATTACAACTAGTAGTAAGATAACTGGTTATCCATCTATGTCTGTGGTTATTGAGAATAAGGTTTAGCCGATGATTATAAATGATGAGAAAGTATCCATATCAAAAAATTAAGTTGTTGATAAGAATACAGATGAAAAGCCTCTTGTTTCTTAAAAAAGGCTAATGAAAAAAATAGGGAAGGAAAAGAAGGTCACACAAGCATTGACTCTAATTCCATGACTTCATCCGTCTTTCCTACAATGATTAAAGAAGAAAGTTTAAAGAAAAGTATCACAAGTTCATCTCTACGTTAAAAGAATTATCGGTGAACATCCCTCTAGTTAAGGCTTTAGAACAAATGTTGGGTTACATAAAATTTAAGACTGATTTGGTGATAAAAAAGAGGACTTTGTTTTTTAAGCCCATTAATAATATACACCATTGCAGTGTGAATTATTGGGTCTTTAAATTATTCTAGAGATCTGTGTATTGGGTGTAAGCAGTAATTTGATTACACTAGCAATTTATGGATAGTTAAGTTTGGGGTCGTACAAACTATCTTTGATGAGATATCGCACAATTTATTGCACTATAATGAAGCTTCTGGGAATCTTATGTGATGTCTTAGTTCAGGTTGCATCCTTTATTTTTCCAGTTGATTTCATCATCCCTGACTGTGAGGTTCAATTTTAGTTTTCTGTTATATTTAGGAGATTATTCCTTGTGACTAGACATGAATTAGTTTATGTAGAGACTTGGTTGATAAAGTTTTGATTGAATAATAAATATGTGACTTTTATTGTGTGCCAATCTATAAAGAAGAAGACAAAAGATATGCATATGATTTCTATGATTAATAAAGTTGATGAGGAAGCATTAGTAGCTTCTATTGAGCTGAGGCTTACTATTAAAGAACATAAGAAGTCATTATAAATTTTAGAGGTGATGACATTAATGGCTATGATGATATGGGAACTGCACTTGCTGGTACGGGTTCATATACTTTTGCACCAAAAAAGCTAGATTTTGATTGGAAGAATAAAGTAACCTCACTAGCTAAGCCTTCTATTGAAGAGCCTCCAATGATTGAGATTATGCCTCTTCTATCCCATCTTTATTATGCATTTTTGGGAGCTAACAATACTTTGTTGGTAGTTATTATAGCTGATTTGTTAGAATGGAAAGTTGAGGCTTTAGTATCTATTTTGCAGAAACTCAAGAAGTCCATTGGATGGTCCATTGTTTATATCATTGGGATTTTGGACACTCAAAATCCAACTTGAGTTGTATTATATTCCTAGTATTAAGAATCAATAAAGACTTAATATGCCTATGCATTAGATTGTGAAGAAGGAAATTATCAAGTAGTTGTATGTAGAGGTGTTTTACCTTATAGTCAGAGAAAATAAGTAAGCCTAGTCCGATATGTTTCTAAAAAGAATGGAAACACTAATGTTCAAAATGAGAAGAATGAGCTTATTCCTATGAGGCCGATCATCTAGGGGAGTGTTTGCATGGACCAAATGAAGTTGAATGTATGGACCGAGAAGGATCACATTCCAATACCATTCATGGATCAATTGTTAGACTGTCTTGCTGGCAGATAATTGTGTTGCGTTTAAATGGATATTCGAGTAGTAATCATATCTTTATCATTCTTGAGGGCCAAGAGAAGAATTTCACTTGTCCATATGGGATATTTTCATCCAATAAAATGACATTTGATCTATGTAATATGCTAGCAACCTTTCAATGTTGCATGATGTCCATCCTTAGTGACATAGTGGAAAATAGTATTGAGGTATTTATGGATAACTACTTAGTTTTTTAACTTGTTTGAAGATTTTTGGGCATATTTTACTAGTTTCTTGAAGAGATATGAGGATTACAACTTCATGCTAAACTAGGAGAAGTTTCACTTCACGGTAAAAGAAGGAATAATGCTTGGTCACAAAATTTAGAGAAATGGGATTAAGGTTGACACGGTAAAGATTGAGGTGATTGAAAAGTTTTCTCCATTAATTCTTTTGAAAAGTTTTCTCCATTAATTCTTTTGAAAGGTACTCGAAGCTTTTTAGGGAATGTAGGTTCTTACAATAGATGCATCGAGAATTTCTCTCAATTGCACATGACCTGTGCAAGTTTTTGGAGAAGGAGGTAGAGTTTATTTTTTATGATACTTTCCTTAGAGAATTCAAGAGTCTATAAGAGAAATTGATTTCAATATCTATTATCGTGTCACTTGATTGGTCCATGCCATTTTAGGTCATATGTGATGCTAGAAATATGGGCTAAGAGTAGTCCTAGTCGAAAGACTAAAGAAGATCTAACATCCCATTTATTATCATAGCAAAGCACTTAATCCTAGTGAACAAAATTATTCTATGATTGAACGATCTAACATCCCATTTATTATGATAGAAAAGCACTTAAGCCTAGTAAATAAAATTATTCTATGACAGAACAAGAGTTTCTTGCTATGTTGTTTGCATTAGAGATATTATGATAATATATGCTACATATAAAAGCCATTATGCATGCTGACCTAGCAACTGTTAGATACCTTATGGTGAAGAAGAATGTGAAACCAAGGTTGATCCGTGAAATATCCGAGGTATTGACCCTTAGAAAATTTCCTAGAAACCCATTCTCTAGATCCAATATGACTCATGGGTACAAGACGTATACAAGGGTATGAGTGGTATGGTCCTATCATATACTGACCAGTGTTAGTTGGTTAGATGTTTTTTATCACTAGAATGGGTACTACTTTGAGGTGTGAGTAGTAAGGGCTTGGTATGAGTCATATCATGGACTTGTATGGTGAACAGTATTTTATCCTCCTGGTATTTCATTCTTCTAGGGATGTGGGTTATCGATATGGATTATATGATATAGTTATGACTTGGTTAGGTGAGTCGTATATTGGACAGTGTTTGATCAAAAGGTTGGGGATTGGATACTAGTGGTTGATACCAACCGTATAGGAGGGTATGACTCGTATGGGTCAGTCGTATCCCTGTGATGGGTTTTTAAGGGATTTAAGTGAGGGTATTCTGGATATTTCCCTACTTACCATAATTAGGACCCATGACCTCTAATACATTTAGGAGGTTATTTACCTTATTATTCTATTCATTAATACTTAAAAAATATTCCAAAACATCTCATAATTCTCTCCAGAGATTTTGGGGAAAGAAGGCTAGGTTCATCTTACAGATTGCTTTGAGGTTTGTCTTGGTGATTTGTTTCCATCAATTCTTCGGTATAAGGCATAATTCTCTTCCCAAAATGCAATTTCAACTATAGGCATAGTTTATATGATTGATTTCATGGTTTTACTATTTTATGATTATTGTTTTCAACTATTATTTAGGGGTTTTGATATTAAATGTTGATTATGGTTTCCTATAGTTTTAATTATGCTTTTATATGCATTAATGGTGGTTTTGGACAGTAGGATTACATGGTAATGGTTTAATGGTCTTTGGAATTGGTTTGTTATATTATGCCCCCAAAGTGTTTGATAAAATGCTTATAAAGATATGTTTATTGCATTGACTTCTTTTAATGGAACTCTTTCATGTTTTAAATTGGACAAAGGATTTATGGGTGGTTTAAATGGTTTGAAAAGGTAAAGGCTAAATGGTTGTGCTTGTGGAGAACATGGAAGTCTCCCAAGTAGATTTAATATGTTAATTAGAAGGGCACATAAGGTCCCCTTAACCTAAATGATTTGGCTATGGATATTACTTATAAGTAAGAGGTGGTATGACGATACCACTAATATTGGCCTTGGTTAATAAATTGTAAATGGATTATTTGGATATGGTTTTAATTGGGCATTAATGGCAGGGTGTGTAACTAAATTGTGGAAGGTGGCGATCCTTGGGGACCAAAATTGAAAACTCATATTGTCGATATGAGGGGTCTTGATGGCCACGTGTGAGTGTCACATTTTATATTGGAGGGATGTACTAGTCAATCCATGGGATATTTCTTGGTCATGCAGCTACATGCATCGGGGGCCCTTTTAATAGGAGGAGCTGAACCCATATTGCTCGTATATGTAAAGACAGCCAAGATACACATCCTAGGTAAAGGTTTTAAGTGCATGTTAAACCCGATACCTTTTCTCTGTACTTATATATGTATGTTTTTATACATTAAGGATAGTTTTATTTGGCTTTATGGATGGCATTAGTTTATCCTTATCCTGAGATTTATGCTAATTGTGGTCTGCTAAACCTATCTACTGGCGGTAGTATACCTATTCTATGAAGGAATCGGTCATTCTACTCCCCTTGTTTAGCATGCAGATTTGATATCAGCATTTGGACTGAAGTGGTGAACTTTCATCCTTTTAGAAGGCATCATTTCATGCTAAGGATTTCTTTATACACTTTTCTTTTATTCTAGATATGGGTTTTGGCCATGGTTGGGAGTATATCCCAACTAGATATTTTTACTCTTTGTTAGAGGCTTTGTGGTACTTTTGGGGGTTGGAATGAGTGGGATCGATAGAGATGTCGGCCATGGCATTGGAATATGTTGGTGGGCTTATAATAGTGGAAGATATTATTGGTTTTTCCAACCTATTACATTTTTGAATTGATTTTCATATTATGTTTTTATATTCCCTTTGGTTTATGGTCTATGGTTTTGTTGGTACGGTTGGAATTGGTTGGGTCGATCACAGTTGTAACCCTATCCTAGAGTCTTAATAAGAATAATAATTCTATTTTGTTATATATTCAAAATTTAGCCCTTCTAAAGCTAAATATAGGTTGTTGGGTTGGGTAACAGAGAGCGGTCCCTACTCCTAGTTGGACTTGGGATGCCCATTACAATAAGGCCCAGAGTTAGGTCATGTCAAGTTGGTATCAGAGCTCTAGGTTCATGGTCAACTGGGAGTCCCCAAAGACATATCAAGTGGAGTTACTTTTAGGGATGTGAAGCACGCCATACTCAAAAGAGGGAGGCTGCAAGACATTTAGGAATGTTTCAGTTTATTGGTATTCTATCTTCATAGTTAAGTTATCAATCCTTAAATGTACTCTAATCCTTATTTGTTCATCTTTCAGATCATGCCTCATAGATCTAAAATACAATGAAATTCTTCTATCCCATTTAGGGATAATGCTGAAGGAGTATGTCCAACATCTAGAGTATATCTTTGATCTCAAGGTCCTATTCCTGATGGTGTTGAAGTTCCTCTTATTCTATCTTATTCTCTCCAGGTCCCTTAGGGAAACGTGAGAAATATAGATTTTATCAGTCTATTAATGTTATTAACAAATTAGTTGCTACGTAGACTGAGTGGGGTGTGACTAGTGTTTTATGTACTGAGGACATAAGGTTTGATGAATTTATAAAGATCGGTCCTCCAACTTTTACTGCATAAAGGTGTTAGACGGTCTACAGGGCTTCTTTGATGAGATGGAAAAGATTTTTTAGGTGATGCAAAAAACTAATGTAAAAGGGTTAACTTTGTAGCTTATCAACTCTAGGATGTTGTTTATCAGTGGTATGATGAGTCAGATAAGGATAGAGGTGATATAGAAGAGAAAGGGTTGTGGGAAGCTTTTTCTAATGCATTCATAGATCATTTCTTTCCTCAAGAATTTAGGGAAGCAAAGATGGAGGAGTTTATGAACGTTAGGTAGGAGCGGATGTATGTAAAGAAATATGCTTTAAAGTTCCATCATCTATCAAGGTATGCTCCTGATTTGGTGGTTGATATTAGGTTGAGAATGAGGAAGTTTACTTCTTGATTGAATAGAGATTTGATTCTGGATAGCATGTCTGCCTTGTTGATTAAGGCAATAGACATCTTAAGGTTGATTGTTCATATACAACAAGTTGAGGATTAGAAGAGAAAATAAGTGAAGTTTGGGTATAGGCAGGGAAAGAAGAGCAAGTTTTCTGACTAGGGAGGTGAACAGTCTCAGGGTGGTAGAGATGGTGGCAAGTGGCAAAAAAAAAACTAGAGGAGTTCTGGTTTATTCTCTACTAATACTACTCCTTACCCACAATAGTGGGGAGATAGGCGTTATCAAGGTAGTGATAATTCTCGGGTACAAGTTGCTCAAATGCAGGAAAGCAGAGGTCAGTCAGTTTCTTTGTGTTCCCTTTGTCGATTTTGTGGTCATTCTCACTGAGATTATTGGGAGAAGGGAAGGGACAAGTACTTAAAGTTTGGCCAGGTAGGCCATCAGCTCAAAAATTGTTCGATTAGTAAAGTACCTAAGGGTCCAAATAAGATTCATGTGGCTTCATCTTCTGCTCCTACACTTGGTTGTTTGGCATCTTCTTCTATTACTGCTTGTGGCTCTAGTGTTTTTCAAATCAAGTTATATGATTTGGCATCCTGACAGGAATCTGAGGCATCGCCTGATGTCATTACTGGTACTTAACATCTTTTCTCTCACAAGGTATATTATTTTCTTAATCCAAGATCCACTATTTCTTATGTGACACCATATGTGGTTGTTTCTTTTGGTTTCGATCCAAAATTTATCTCGGATCCTATTTTTGTTTCTACCTCGATATGTGACTCAGTTATTGCTAAGAGAGTCTATAAGCGGGTGTGGTAGTTATTGGTGGCAATATGACCTTGGTGGATCTGTTTGAGTTAGATATGGTAAATTTTGATATAATCCGAAATATGGATTGGTTGCTTTCTTATTATGTGCCTATGGATTGTCGGACCTGCAGGGTTATCTTTAATTTCCCAGGTGAACCAGTTATATAATGTGAAGGTAGTTCCTTAGTTCCTAGGGAGAGGTTTATTTCTTATCTTAGAGATCAGAGGTTAATCTCTACGAGTTGTCTTTATCACTTGGTCTGTGTTAAAGATTATAACTCGGAAGGTCCTTCTTTGTCTTCGATCCTTATGGTTAATGATTTTCCAGAGGTATTTCCAGATGATCTTCCTAGTTTTCCTCCTGATAAAGAAATAGAGTTTGGTATTGATTTGTTACCAGACACTCATCCATTTTCTATTCCTCCATATAGAATGGCTCTAGCTAAGTTAAGGGAACTCAAGGAGTAAATTAAAGATCTTCTGGATAAGGAGTTTATTCATCCTAATATTTCTCCATGGGGTGCACCGGTGTTGTTTTGCACAAGATGGCGGGTTCCCTTCAGATGTGAATTGACTACAGGCAGTTGAACAAGGTGATGATCAAGAATAAGTATCCTCTTCTTCGGATAGATGACTTGTTTGACCAGTTACAGGTTGCCAAGTTCTTTTCTACAATAGATCTTAGGCTTGGGTACCATTAGCTTAAGATTAGGGAGGTGGATATTGCTTATATGATTTTTCATGCTCGATATGGGCATTTGGAGCTCTTGGTGATGTCATTTGGGTTGAATAATGCTTCGGTAACATTTATGGACTTGATGAAAAGGGTGTTCAAGTAGTATTTTGATCTCTTCATAATGTGTTTATTGATGACATTCTAATTTATTCAAAGAGTGATATGGATCATACCAATCACCTCCGTGTGGTGTTTTAGACCTTAAAGGAACAACATTTGTATGCCAAGTTCAAGTATGAGTTTTGGTTTAACGATGAAAATTTCTTTGGTCATCTTATTTCTAGTGAAGGGATCATTGTAGATCCGTAGAAGGTTGCTATGGTGAAAAGGTGGCCTAGGCACACGACTACATCCTATATCCGAAGCTTATTGGGTTAGGTAGTGTACTATAAGTGGTTTGCAGAAAGTTTTTCTTCGATGGTTGTTTATTTTACTAAGTTGACTTAGAAGAAGGTTAAGTTTTCTTGGTCTGATGCTTGTGAAGGGAGTTTTTAGAAGTTAAAGGATAAGTTGACTTTGGCTCCAATCCCGACCTTGCCGGAAGGCAATGATGGATTTATGGTTTATTGTGATGTATCTTGGGTAGGGCTTGGTTGTGTTTTAATGCAGCAAGAGAAGGTGATTGCGTATGCTCCCAGGCAGTTTAAGAAACATGAGGGGAATTATCCTACTCATGACTGAGAGTTTTTAGCGGTTGTGTTTTTTTAAAAAATATGGTTGCATTATTTGTATAGTGTTCATATGGATATATTTTATGATCACAAAAGTTTTCAGTTCGTGTTCACTCAGAAAGAGATTAATCTCAGGCAAAAGAGGTGGCTTGAGCTTCTCAAGAATTGTGATATGAGTCTTCACTACCACCCAGGTAAGGCTATTGTGGTTGCTGATGCTCTTAGCAGTTTATCCATGGGGAGTTTAGCTCATGTACAGGAAGGCAAATTGGAATTGGTGATGGATATTCACCGTTTGGGTAATCTTGGAGTTTGTCTTTTGGACTGTAAGGATGGTTCCGTGATGGTGCAAGAAGTAGTTCTATCATATCTTTGTGTGGAGATTAAAGAAAAACAAGTGTTAGATCCTATTTTAATTAAAATCAAGGGTGATGTTGGTGGGAAAATAGTAGTGGTGTTTGAGATCAGTGGTGATGGTACTTTACAGTACCAAGGGAGGTTATGTGTTCCTAATGTTGACGGGCTTCCATAATGGTTTTTAGTTGAGGTGGATGAGTCACGCTATGTTATTCATACCGGCTCGACTAAGATGTATCATGATCTCAAGGAGATTTATTGGTGGAATGGAATTAAGAGGGATGTGGTTGATTACATGGCTAAGTGCACGATGTGTCAACAGGTTAAGGTTGAGCACATGAGGCTAGGAGGGTTGTATCATGAAATTAATTTGCTCGAATGGAAGTGGAAAGTGATCAATATAGACTTAGTTATCGGTCTTCCTCGGTCTCAAAATTAGTATGATTCGATTTGGGTCATCATAGATAGGATGACCGTGTCTATTTATTTCTTGCCAGTACGGACTACCTTTTTGGCAAAGAATTATGCTCGGTTGTGTCTTCAGGAGATTGTGAAGTAGTTTGGGGTACCTGTTTTGATTATCTCCAATCATGGTGCACAATTTATGTCTCATTTCTAGCGGTCTTTCCAAAATAGGTTGGGGAATAAGATTAATTTGAGTACTACTTTTCATCCACAGTTGGATAAGTAAACCGAGAGAACTATTCAAACAAATGAAAGATATGCTTCAAGACTGTGTGATTGACTATGGTGGAAATTGGGTTGAGCATCTACCTTTGGTGAAGTTTGCTTACAATAATAACTATCATTTGATTATTGGTATGGATCCTTTTGAGGCGTTGTATGGTAGGAGGTGTAGATCTCCTATTGGGTGGTTTGAGCATGGAGAAGCTGACTTTTTTTGTCCTGATTTGGTCTATCAAGATATGGAGAAGGTGAAGGCGATTTAGTGTAGGCTTAAAGCGGCCCAAATTTGCCAAAGGTCCAATGCAGATGTTAGGTGTAGAGAGTTGGAGTTAGAGGTAAGGGATAGGGTGTTCTTAAAGGTGTATCCAGTGAAGGGTGTGGTGTAGTTTGGCAAAAATAAAAAAATCAATCATCAGTTCATTGTCCCTTATATGATTTTGCAGAGAGTTGGTAATGTTACTTATGAGTTAGAGCTACCATCTAGCATAAGTTTGGCTCATCAGGACTTTTATGTTCCTTTTTGAGGAAGTGTCTTGGTAATCCTTCTTCTGAAGGATTGGGAATTTTGGATTAAATGTCTAATGAAGAGGTCCCGGTTGAGATATTAGATAAGCAATTTCATCGGTTGCGGACCAAGAATATGGCCTCGATTAAGGTTCTATGGTTGAACCATAAGGTGGAAGAATATCCTTGGGAAGTGGAAGAGAACATAAAGTCCAAGTATCCACATCTGTTTTCTGCTCCTTGGATTCGTACGGAAGGTATGTGTCTTGAACACATCTTTATATTCTGAATTTTTAAAGGAAAGATTAATATATTTGCCTTTTTATTTCCAAACTTTGTAAATGGTTTGTTTGATAATACAAATGACTCTATGTGTGGTTACCCCTACCTTGTCCGTCATTCGGGGATGAATGTTCCTAGTGGGGGAGACTGAAACATCCTGGGTTTTGACCCTTAGAAAATTTCTTAGAAATTCATTCTGCAAACCCAATACGACTCATGGGTATGAGCCATATGTTGGTGTACAAGTGGTATGGTCCTATCATATGCTGACTAGTGTTAGTTGATGGGATGGTTTTGATCACTTGAATGGGTATGACTTAGAGGTGTGAGTGGAAAGGGCTTGGTATGAGTCATATAATGGACTCGTATGGTGGACAATATTTGATCCTCCTGACCAGGGATACAGGTTATGGGTACGGATCATATGTTGTGGTTATGACTTAGTTGGATAAATCATATACTGGACAATGTTTGATCCAAGGGTTGAGGCTTGGATATGAGAGGTGGATACTAACCGTATAACAGGGTACGACTTGTGTGGGTTAGTCGTATCCCTCTGATGGGTTCTTAAGGGATTTAAGTTAGGGTATTTTGGACATTTCCCTACTTACCCTAATTAGGACCCACAACTTCTAACACACTTAGCAGGTTATTTACCCTATTATTCTATTCATTAACACATAGAAACTATTCCAAAAGATCTCATAATTCTCTCCAGAGCTTTTGGGGTAAGAAGGCTAGGGTTTCATCTTACATATTGCTTTGAGGCTTGTCTTGGTGATTTCCTTCCATCAATTCTTTAGTATAAAGCATGATTCTCTTCCCTCATTGTAATTTCAACTAAAGCCATGGTTTATATGATTGATTTCATGGTTTTACAATTTCATGATTATGGTTTTCATCTATTATTTGGGGGTTTTGATATTGAATGCTTGGTTATGGTTTCCTATGGTTTTAATTATGCTTTTATATGCATTAATGGTTGTTTTGTACAATTGGATGGCATGGTAATGGTTTAATGGTCTTTGTAATTGGTTTTGGTTAGATTATGCCCCCAAGGCGTTTGTTAAAATGCCTATAAAGATATGTTCATTGCATTGACTTCTTTTAACAGAATTCTTGCATGATTTAAACTGGACAAATGATTTATGCATGGTTTAAACTATTTGGAAAGGCTAAAGGCTAAATGGTTATGCTTGTGGAGAACATTGAAGTCTCCCAAGTGGATTTAATTTGGCAATTCGAAGGGCACCTAAAGTCCCCTTAACCTAAATGGTTTGGCTATGGATACTATGTGCAAGCAAGTGGTTGTATGACGATACCACTAATATTGGCCTTGGTTAATAAATGGTATATGGGTTGTTTGGATAAGGTTTTAATTGGGAATTAATGGCTGGATGTGTAGCTAAACTGTGGAAGGTGGCGGTTTCGGAGGGACCAAAACTGAAAACTCATATTTGCCGATATAAGGGGTCTTGATGACCATGTACGAGTGTCACATTTTTTATTGGAGGTATGTTCTAATCATCCCATGGGATATTGTAACACCCCGAATCTAGTACTCAGAATGCAACACGGTGCCCATGACCCCGAAGGATCATGAGCTAACCCATGACTGATATCTATACCTGAGCATTGCATGATATATTGTATAAATGCAAAATATAAGTTGTAAGGCCGTAAGGTTCAAAAGTGTAACATGTTTGATAAAACAATAACTAAATGGGGTATAGGAATACCCAAAACTGGAATAAACTGTCTGTAAACATCTAGTCAGTAAGCCTCTAACTGACTGAACTGTTTGAATAAGGAGTTGATGGGACATATCCCCAACTAACTCCAACTACTGAAATAACTAAGTACTAAAGATATGAAATAATCAAATCATAACATCCTCAAATAATGAGGACTCACTACTGACTCTGACTGCTAAAATTGGAATGCTACTGATGCTCTAGAGCTCATGCTTATGTACCTATGGTATAAAACACCCTAGCGCAAATACGTGAATACGATTGAATGTACTGGTATGCAAGTGAGGTTGGCTGAAAGCAAAGGGTTCATATGCATGAACAATGCTAACTGACTATATAACATAATCGTGAGAATACATACATGAATGTGTAACTATAACAAAATTCTTGAGTAATACTGACTACTGAGTCTGAATACAGATAACATGAGTTACTAATAACTGATATAAATGATATAACTGATACTAGGCGACAGTGTCTGACAATCTTGGTTCTGATGGAAATAGCTGAGTTCTGTACTGAGCTAAGTGACTATATCTGACAGTCCTGGGTTCTGTAGAACTATATGAGTTCTATTACTGAAACTAGGTGACTGTATCTAACAATCCTAATTCTGTAACTAAATCTATGGGAGAATTCATCTAACTGGCATGCCCCTTTTTCTAAATAGATTTGGGGTCCAACTTATAACCCTAATTGGAAGGGTGTCAATACCGCGCCACTGGTAAGGACAAGCTTTTAGAAATCCCTTATCTAACAGGTACCCTATGGATAATGGTGGGACCCTTTTATAATAAGTTAAGCCACCTCATCTACCCTCAACTAGCAGGTTTGATGTCTCAACCTGTGCTAGCTACGTAGTTTTGGAGTGCAAGGATTGCTTCTAAGAATCACACCCTTTACTAACAGGTGAGTTCCCATCCTTAGGCTCACTCGGTGCTGAATCCTTCTCCTATCGGAATAAACATTGAACATGATTAATTGAACTAAACTGGACAGAGTTCATTGAGTTCTATTAACTAACGGAATACTATTTAGATCTAATAACTGACTGAGATTACTAAGATTACTGAGTTTTCCTGATTCATGTAACGGATTGAATTCTATCGAATTCTGAAACTTACTGAGAAAAATACTAATCATGGCATGACTGAGATTTATCATGAAACTAATGTTGGCTCTAGGCACACAGCTAAGTTGTCGGGTACAAGTACCCACAGGACTCGATATCATGAAA
The DNA here is from genome assembly GCF_002878395.1 of Capsicum annuum. Taxonomy (NCBI): domain Eukaryota; kingdom Viridiplantae; phylum Streptophyta; class Magnoliopsida; order Solanales; family Solanaceae; genus Capsicum; species Capsicum annuum. Next base: position 50,202,389 of record NC_061120.1, read on the forward strand.
CTGACAAGACATGACACTTCTTGAGCACATAACCATGGTCAATAATTCATAGTACTATCATTGAGGATTTTCATGAAATATTTGCATACCACAAGCTTTCACATGAATAAGAATGCATATAAACAAGTCATAATTCCCTAAGCCTAACCTCATGAGAATTTCATCAATCTATTACAAGGAATAACAATAGCATGAGAGTCATTTTTAACATAATGGTAACATGAATTCATCATTTAGGTTCTGTTGAGTCATAATGCACAAGTATTATTCTCTTAGGCATTTTATCAAACACCTAGTATGCATAACTTAGGGCTTAGACATGATATCAAATTAATACCACATGATTTCCTAATTCAACTCTATTTCATAAATTTCAACCCACATACTAGCGTAGTTTCATGAACAACACATAAAGATTTCAACTTGGGAATCCAACCATAATAACTACATGAACATAATCAATCCACAACATAAACATCATAATTCATAATTTAAAATTTGAATCTTGGGCTTTATGGATGAGAGGAATCCATGACTAAATACTCGACATACCTTGGATGGAAAATTTTCAAAAACTAACGGTAGAATCTCTTGAATTTGAAGCTCCTATGAAAACCCTAGACTTGTTCTTGAGAGTATTTGAGAGTAACAATAATATTTTGGTGAAATAAGGGTTGAATCTCATGTTATAGGCTTATATAGGGGTGGAAAATTGACCCCTTTTCCCTTATAAACACGGACATTTAATTACTGAAAACTGGCATCGACTCGATTAACGATACGATGCGTCGATGTTTCGACATGATATCCAACGCGTCATGCCATGATCGCGCCAAGCCTCAGAAATTTTACTGGCAGTCCCTGCAATAATGTTTACCAATGTGATAGACTATGAGGCGCGCCAATATCGCATTGGTCCACTATTTTGGGACACCAAACATGGTCTAAACGAGGTCCAAAAAATCCAAAACTTGTCCGAAAACACCTCTTGACCTTATTGATCATGAATCAACAAAAATATAGACCATTTAAGGATGTTAGGGTCCTGAAATGATATTCCCAACTTTTGAAGGCTAAAATAAACTAAGTCTAGAATCTTAATTAGGATTTTCTAAGCATGGAACCCCCTTGACAAGCTTAAAGAACTGATTTAAGCTGAGAAATTTTGCGGGGTCTTACAATATCTCCCCCTTGAGAACATTCATCCTTGAATGAGACTGATTGAGATGGGGAAAATACAAATTGGATTATATATAGGACATGAATAACTGAAATAAGATTTCATTACTGATATGACTTATAAACTGAATATATTATACAGAACATGCATATCTGATGCATGTATAACTGATTCATGAATGCATGGCTGATATTTCTAATAAGCTGAGTTTCTCATAATGATGAAGCAGATCTGATGCATGAATACGTGACTGGCATGATGCATGAACATATGACTGAATATGTAATGGTATTTGATACCAAGTTTATAATAGAATTCTGAGCATGAAACTGAATACCAAGTTGGTAATGAAACTGAACATGATAACTGAGCAAGCTTAAGGAAAACTATTACCTTAGGTTAAGTCTGAGTTAGAAGAAAAGAGGTGAGGATACTTGGTCCACATATATGTTTCTGCTTCCTATGTAGCTCCCTCAACGGACTGATTCCGCCAAAGAACTTTGACTAGAGGGACTTCTTTGTTCCTCAGTCTACGAGTCTGGTATTCAAGAATTTTAATTGGAATCTCTTCATAAGAGAGGTTGTTCTGAACATCAATGCCCTCTATAGGGACTACAATTGATGGGTCACCTATGCACTTTTTGAGAAAAGAGACATGGAACACTGGATGAACCGAGGCTAGATCTGAAGAAACTTTAAGCTCATAGGCTACCTTGCCGAAATGACTGAGAATTTTGAAGGGACCAATATATCGAGGACTGAGCTTTCCCTATTTACCGAATTTCTTCACTCCATTCAGGGGAGAGATCTTTAGGTAAACATAGTCATCAATCTCGAACTCGAGATCCTTTCTGCGCACATCTTCATAAGACTTATGTCGGCTTTGAGTATCCTGGAGTCTTTTTCTGATCAACTGGAATTTTTCTAATGCATCAAATACTAAGTCAGGACCTATAACTGAGGCCTCACTAACTTCAAACCAATCAATTGAAGATCTGCATCTCCTACCGTAAAGAGTTTCGAATGAAGCCATCCGCTGGAATGATAGTTGTTGTTGTATGCCAACTCAATCACAGGCAAGTGATCATCCTAAATACCTTTGAAATCAATTGCACACGCTGGCAGCATATCTTCTAAAGTCTTAATGGTCCTTTCTGCTTGATCATCTGTCTGGGAATGAAAGGTTGTACTGAGATAAACTTGGGTACCAAGACTCTTTTAGAATGCTTTCCAAAAGTGAGAGGTGAATTAGGTACCTCTATATGAAATAATGGACAATGGAACACCGTGTTATATTACCAACTCCCTAATATAGAGTTTGGCATAATCGTCGGCTAAATAAAAGGTATGGACTGGAAGGAAATGGGCTGATTTGGTCATCCTATCTACAATGACCCAAACTGAATCATGCTGGCGACGAGTATGAGGCAAACCTATCACGAAGTCCATGTTCACTTCTTCCCACTTCCAAGTAGGAATACTGAACTCCTGCATGGACCCACTAGGCTTCTGATACTCTATCTTAATCCACTAACATGTAGAGCACTTAGCCACAAACTCTGTAACATCTCTCTTCATCCCACTCTACCAATAGATCTCCTGTAAGTCATGGTACATCTTAGTAAGCCTTGGATAAATAGAGTAGCACATACTATGCGGTTCTGTAGGAATTCGCTGCCTCAAGTCATCTATGCTTGGCACACAAAGATGACCCTGACAACATAAAACACCATCTCCCCTTGGGAGAAAACCTCTACTTTTTGATCTTTTACTGATTCTTTCTACTTGATTAGACTGGGATCTCTATCCTATTTTTTTTCACCTCAGAAATTAGAGATGATTTTGAACTATTCTGAACCCGTATACTACCTTCTGTTGAATCAACAAGGCGAATACCTAGTATGGCAAGCTGATAGACAGTCCTCAATATGAGCAACACTACTAATAGACAGTCCACTGAGGGTGTCAGCTACTATATTGGCCTTGCCTGGATGATAAAGGAAACTTATGTCATAATCTTTCAAAAGCTCTAACCACCTTCTCTGACAGAGGTTAAGATCTTTCTGATAAAAGACATACTGGAGTCTCTTATGATCTATGAACACATCTACATGAACACCGTATGAGTAATGCCTCCAAATCTTTAAGGCAAAAACTACGGCTACTAACTCAAGATCAATAGTAGGATAATTCTTCTCATGGGGTTTAAGTTGTCTAGAGGCATAGGATATGACCTTACCATGCTGTATGAGGACACAAGCCAAACCTACTCTTGATGTATCACAATACTACGAACTGTCTGTACCATCAGGAAGAGCCAAACCTAGAGCTGAGGTAAGTAGAGTCTTCAACTCCTGGAAACTCTTCTCGCAAGGATTTGACAATTGAAACTTGACTTTTTTCTAAGATAATCTGGATATAAAGGATGCAATAGAAGAAATTCCCTTAACAAACCATCTATAATAGCCAGCTAAATCCAAGAAGATCGTGGTATCGGATAGAGATACAGGGAAAGGCTAGTTTCTTACTGCTTCGGCCTTTTGAGGATCAATTCTAATGACATCACCGGAAGTGATATGACCAAGGAATGCTACTGACCTTAGCCAAAATACGCACTTACTAAATTTGGTGAACAACTGATTATTTCTGAGAGTCTTCAGTACTATTTTGAGAAGGTCTGTATGATCACGCTCACTGTGGGAGTAAGCAAAGATGTCATCTATGAAGACTATAATGAACATATCCAAGAATTTCTTGAACACACGGTTCATCAAGTCCATAAAAGTTCTTGGGGCATTGGTAAGACGAAAGCACATAACTATGAATTCGTAGTGACCATATCAAGTACGAAAAGTTGTTTTCAGAATGTCACATTCTCCGACTCTGAGCGATGATATCCTGATATGAGATCTATCATAGAGAAATAGTTGGCACCCTGAAGTTGGTCAAACAAGTCATCGATTCTGGTAAGTGGATACTTGTGCTTAACCATGACTTTATTGAGTTAACGGTAATCAAAGCACATTCTGAGAAAACTATTTTTCTTTTATACGAATAAGATGGTGTGCCCCACGAGGACACACTGGGTCTAATGAATCCCTTATCTAGGCGATCCTTTAACTATTTTTTCAATTTTCTAAGTTCTACTGGTGACATTCTATATGGTGGAATAGATATAGGATGAGTATTTGGAAGAAGATCAATACCGAAGTCTATTTCCCTTTTGGAAGGAATTTCTAGAAGATCTTTGGGAAAGACATCTGAATATTCATTCACTACTGGGACTGATTCATGACTGGGAGTTTTGAAACTAGGGTCCTTAACTCAAACAAGATGATAGACATATCCCTTAGATATCATTTTCCGTACCCAAAGGTAAGAAATAAGATGACTACTGAAAACTGAAGTGCTACTTCTCAACTCTAGGACAGGTTCATTCAGAAACTAAAACTGGACAATTTTGTTTCTACAGTTGACTGTGGCATTGCAGGAATGAAGCCAATCCATGCTAAGAATGACATTAAAATCAGTCATCTCTAATTCGACTAAGTTTGTTGAAGTGACCTTCTGAGATACCATAATAGGACAATTCTTGTACACCCATCTGGCTATGATAGTTTTACCCACTGAGGTGGTGACTGAGAAGGGCTCTGCTAGAATTTCAGGACTGACTTTGAAATCAACTGCTATATAAGGAGTAATAAAATACAAAGAAACTCCTGGATCTAGCAAAGCATAAACATAAAAATGAAAGATCTGTAAAGTACCAGTAACCACATCAGGAGAATTTTCCTAATCCTATCAACACTGAAGAGTGTAGAGTCTATTTGGGAATTGCCCACTAGTAGCACTGAAAGTGGCACCCTGCTGATTCGGGGGACCAGACTAAGCTGAGGAATGGCTATACTGACCTTGAGGACCTGGCTGAGGACAATATCTGACTCTGTGGCATGGCTTGTCATATCTAAAGCAAACATCACTACCACCTCTGTAAGTACCCTGATGGTGCTTGCCACATGTCTGACAAAGAGGATAGGTTTGGGCACTGCTAACACTTCTCTGAGACTTATAGCCTGGTGCTCTATCTTTGTTGCCATCTCTGAATTTTGGCACAGAATCAATGGATGAGGAAGGAATTTGAATGGATGACTTTAGGCAGAAATGAGAACGACTTCCACCCTCTAACTTAGGCTGAGCAAAGTTAAAACTACCTATCCTTTCTCTTTTATTCTACTTCTCTCTCATCTTAATCTTCTGATCTTCTATATATTGAGCATGGATCATAAGCCTGGCTATGTCCATCTCACTAATCAACATTGTAGATCTGCACTTATTGACCATACTATCATTACCCCAGAAACAAACTTACTCATCTTAGCCCTGTTGTCTACCACTACATGAGAAGCGTATCTAGCTAGTTGAGTAAACTTAAGAGAATACTCTTTCACTGTCATGTTGCCCTACTTGAGGTTGATAAATTTTAGAACCTTATCTTCCCTCAGCTCTAGGGAAAAAAATCTATCAAGAAAAGCAGGGGCAACCTCCTCCCACTCTATAGGCCCTGAATTACTAGCCCTCTCTATTTTCCACTATTTAAACCATGTGTGAGCCATATTATGTAATTAATATACAGCTAGCTCAGTACTTTTAACATCTAACACTCCCATGATACTTGTAACTTTCTGAACCTGATCAAGAAATTTCCTGAAGGTTCTCATCTGACTTAGACCCAAAAAAGAATGGTGGATTCATTTGGATGAAGTCCCAAATCTTGGCTGCAGCTGAATTGGCTACTGGGTTTACCAGAACGACAGCTGGTCATTCATTCTGGGCAACAACTAAGTTAGCAAAAGTAGTAAATACAGCTCTGAACTCTGTATGAGAAACATATTCATCCAAGGGATCTGCTTGGATGGGCTGAAGGGCAGATTGATTTTCATTTCTTGTCTTGGGAGGCATGTTCAGTAGAAAAAAGGGAGAAATAAATTAGACTGAGAGTTAAACTTAAGCTCATGCTTATTGGCACGACATGAATACCGAAATAAGGGAAACTGTTCCTAAAACATCTTATAGCCTCTTGTACATAAATATGGCGCGCAACACACCCATGTACAAGACTTTAATAGATGCATATTTTAGACTTCTGAGAACACTATTGAACCTTAGGATCTGATACCAAGTTTGTAACGCTCTAAATCTGGTACCCGAAATGCTACATGATGCCCATGACCCCGAAGGACCACGAGCTAACCAATGACGGATATCTGTACCTGAGCATTGGATGATATACTATATAAATATGGAATATAAGTTGTAAGGGCGTAAGGTTCAAAACTGTAATATGTCTGATAAAACAATATCTGAATGGGGTATAGAAATACCCAAAACTAAAATAAAATATCTGTAAACATCTAGTCTGAAAGCCTCTAACTGACTGAACTATCTGAATAAAGAGATGATGGGACATGTCCCCAACTAACTCCAACTACTAAAATAACTAAGTACTAAAGACATGAAATAATCAAATCATAATATCCTTGAATGATGAGGACTCATTGCTGACTCTGACAGCTGAAACTAGAAAGCTACTGATGCTCTAGAGCTTGTACTTCTGAAACTATGGTATAAAACACCATAGCACAAATGTGTCAGTACAATTGAATGTACTAGTATGCAAGTGAGGTAGGATGAATGGAAAGGGTTTATATGCATGAACAGTGCTAACTGCCGTTATAACATGATCGTAAGAATACATATATAAATATGTAACTCTAATTAGATTTGTGAGAAATACTAAGTACTGAGTCTGAATACTGATAATATAAGTTACTGATAACTGATATAACTGATACTAGGTAACTGTGTCTGACAGTCTAGTTTCTGATCGAACTAGCTAAGTTCTGTACTGAGCTGAGTGACTATATCTGACAATCCTGGATCCTGTAGAACTATTTGAGTTCTATTATATAAATTGGGTAAATGTATCTGACAGTCCTGATTTTATAACTAGAACTGCGGGAGAATTTATCTAACCGACATGCCCCTTTTTTAAAATAGATTTAGGGTCCAACCTGTAACATCAATTGGAAGGGTGTTAATACCGCACCACTGGTAAGGAAAAGCTATGAGAAATCTCTAGTCTAACAGGTACTCTAATGAGAATGGTGGGATCCTCATATAACAGGTTAAGCCACCTTATCTACCCTCAACTAGTAGGTCTGATGTCTTAACCAACATTGGCAACATAGTTCTGGAGTGCAAGGATTTCTTTTAAGAATCATACCTTCTACTAACAGGTGAGTTCCTATCCTTGGGTTCACTCAGTGCTGAATTCTATTCCCATCAGAATAGACACTGAACATGATTAACTGAACTAAATTGGACTGAGTTCATTGAGTTCCATTAACTAACGTAATACTATTAAGATTTGATAACTGACTGAGATTACTGAGTTTTCCTGAGTCATATAACTGACTGAATTCAACTGAGTTCTGAAACTGACTGAGAATACTACTAATCATGGCGTGACTGAGATTTATTATTAAACTGATGTTGGCTCTAGGTACACAGCTAAGTTGTTGGGTACAAGTAGCCCTGGACTCTATAGCATGAAACTGACAAAACATAACACTTCTTGAGCATATAACCATGGTTAATAATTCATAGTACTAATATTGGGTATTTTCATGAAATATTTGCATACCACAAGATTTCACATGAATAAGAATGCATATAAACATGTCATAATTCCCTGAGCCTAAACTCATGAGCATTTCATCAATCTATTACAAGGCATAACAATAGCATGGGAGTTATTTTTTAACATAATGGTAACATGAATTCATTATTTAGGTTCTGTTGAGTCATAATGCATAAGTATTATTCTCTTAGGCATTTTATCAAACACCTAGTATGCATAACTTAGGGCTTAGGCATGATATCAAATTAATACCATATGATTCCCTAATTCAACTCTATTTCATAAATTTCAACCCACATACTAGCATAGTTTCATGAACAACACATAACGATTCCAACTTGGGAATCCTACAACAATAACTGCATGAACATAATCAATCCACAACATAAACATCATAATTCATAATTGAAAATTGGATTCTTGGGTTTCATGGATGAAAGAAATCCATGAATAAATACTTGACATACCTTGAATGGAAAATTTTCAAAAACTAATGGTAGAATCTCTTGAATTTGAAGCTTCTATGAAAACCCTAGACTTTTTCTTGAGAGTATTTGAGAGTAACAACAATATTTTTTTGAAATAAGGGTTGAATCTCATGTTATAGGCTTATATAGGTGTGGAAAATTGACCCTTTTGCCCTTAAAAATACGGACATGTAATGACTAAACACTGGGCATCAACGCGATTGGCGATGCAGCACATTGATGCATCGATGCGATAACCGACGCGTCGCGCCATGATCGTTCCAAGCCTCAGTAGTTTTACTGGCAATCCCTGCAACAATGTTAACCAACACGATAGGTGAAGTGGTGTTCCAATATCGCATTGGTCCACTATTTTGGGACACCAAACGTGGTCTAAATAAGGTCCAAAAAATTCAAAACTTGTCTGGGAACACCTCTTAACCTTCCTAATCATAAATCAACAAAAATATAGACCATTTAAGGATTTTAGGGTCATGAAATAAGATTACCAACTGTCGAAGGCTACAATAAACCAAGTCTAGTAGCTTAGTTAGTATTTTCTAAGCATAGGATCCCGTTGACAAGCTTAAAGGACTGATTTAAGCTAAGAAATTTTTTACGGTCTTACAGATATTTCCTGGTTGTGTTGCTACATGTACTAGGTCCTTTTTAGTAGGGGTATTTGAATCCATATCTGCCCGGGGTGGTTAGGTCGGCTAAGCTAAACAACCTAAGTAATGGTTTTAAGTGCATGCTAAACCAGTCCCTTTTCCTAGCACTTATATATATGGTTGTATGCATTATGGATGGGTTTACTTAGTTTTATTACTGGCATTATTTTATCCTTATCCTGAGATTTGCTAACAATTATTCACTAACCTCGCCTACTGGAAGTTGTATACCCACGCTATGCAGGAACCGATGATTCTACTCCCTCTGTTTAGCATTAAGATTCGGTATTAGCATTTAGACTAAAGTGGTTAGCTTCCATCCTTTCGAAAGGCATCATTTCATGCTAAGGATTTCTTTAGACACTTTTTTTTTATATTGGTTTTGAGCATGGTTGGGGGCATGTCCTAACCAGATAGTTTTACTTTTTTAGTTAGAGGCGTTGTGGTACATCTGGGGGTTGGCATAGATGCGATCAGTAAAAATGTCTACCTTGGCATTAGAATAAGACATGGGCTTACATCATTGGATGATATTGTTGGTCGTTCCATCCTATTATATTTTAGGATTGATTTTCATATTATGTTTTGGTATTCCATTTTGTTTATGGTCTATGGTTAGGTTGGTACGGTTTGTTGGTTAGTGAGGTACAGTTGGATTCGGTTGGGTCGGTCATGATTGTGACCTTGTCCTAGAGTCTTAATGAGAACAATAATTCTATCTTGTTATCTGTCTAAAATTCATCCCATCTAAGGCTGGATATAGGTGGTTGGGTTGGGTAATAGGGGGCGGTCCCCAATCGTAGTGGGACTTTGGATGCCCATTATGACAAGGCCTGGGGTCGTTTCGTGTCAAATCATTGGGCACTTCTATTAAAAAAATTTGACTTTGAGGTCATTATCTAAAGGGGGATTAAAGTTGTAATACCTCGAGTCTGTACTCCAGATGTTATACGGTGCTCATAATCTCGAAGGACCACAAGCTAATCCATGACTGGTACCTACTGCAATAACTGCATAATAAATACTGTAATGATTGCGGAAATAGGTAAAAACATTCCATAAGGTTCCAATCTGTAAATAAATCTGAATGCGGTATCAAAATACCAAATCTGAATATAGGTACTGAATAACTGAATAATTGTTTGAAAATACTCTAGTCTAAAAAGCCTCTAACTGTCTGAACTGTGGAGTTGATGTAACAAGCCCCCAAGTAACTCCATCTACTGAAATAAAACTGAAGAAATGTAAATAATAAGCATGTCCTCAAACTATAAGGACTCATCACTACTCTAAAAGCTGAGAATCTGAACTGCTAAGGGTGCTCTGGAGCCCGTGTGTCTGAACCTATGATATGAGACATCTTAGCGCAAAGAAAAGCATGTGTCAGTACTTTGAATTTACTGGTATACTCAGTGAGGTAGGCTGAAAAGCATGGGTTCATATGCATGCACAATAATAACTGAATAACATAAGTATGACTGAGTAAGAGTACATGCATGAATACATAGACTGTAACTAAGATTGTGATAAAACTGGATACCGAGTTATGAATTACTGATTTACTGATATCTGAGTTTAGGAGTACTATATTATTGATTATATGAATAACTTTATCTGATAGTTCTTAATGCTGTGGAACCATACTAAATTCTGTACTGAGCTGAGTGACTATGTTTGATATTCTTGAATCTACAGAACTGAACTGAGTTCTATTCTAAGACTGAGACTGTGGAAACTAATCATCTAACCGACATACCTCTTATCTAACTGATTTGGGGTCTAACCTGTAACCCCAGTTGGAAGGTGCCACTACCGTGCCACAAATAAGGACAAGTGCTGAGTCACCCTTATCTGGCAGGTACTCTGAACGAGAATAGTGGTACCCTCAACTGGCAGACAGATCACCTCATCAACCTTCAACTGGCATTTTGATGTCTTAACCTACGCTGGCTACGTAGTTCTAGAATGGAAGGACTGCTTCTAAGGATTACACTTTATACTGGAAGGTGAGCCCCCATCATTAGGTTCACTCAGTACTGAATCCTACTCCCAATTAAATAGACGCTGGACTGAATTCTAAACTATACTAGGTTGTATTAAACTATTATAGATCTTACAGTATAACTGAACTGAACTGATTTTACTGAACTGAGCTGGACTGATTCTAAGTTCACTAAGTTTTCCTAAGTTCTATAACTAACTGAATTCTACTGATCGAGACATGACTGATTCTACTCCGTGACTGACTATGGCTCTAGACAAGCAGCTAAATTATTAGGTATTAAATATCCCCAGGACTAGATAGCAAAAACTTAAAAGACATGGCATAATTCTTGAGACATAGTAACTAACTACTTTTTCATCATTCATTCATTTGGGAATTCAAGTAAACACTTGCATACATGCTAAACATGATATAATTTCACTATTCAACTCATATGGACAATTCATCAAACACTTGTGGGGCATAATATATGCACATTATACTAAAACACTATGTAGGCAACGTGATTCAATTCAATTACATAATTCCAAGAGTTTCAACATGAATTCACATGATAAAGCACACATATTAATTAACTCTACATGAATCTTGTAATAAATCATGAACACACTTTAATTCAACTCATGGAAATCATGAAATCACTCTACATACACTTTAAAAGAGTTTCTTGGACTCCAAGGGTGAAAGGAACCCTTGGATGAATACTTCACATACCTTAGTTAAGTAGTTTCTTAAAGTTAATGGCGGAACCTTGAGTTCTTGATTTGAAATTGAAGCTTCTAGGGTTTTGTTCTTGAGCAAATTTAAGAAAGAATGAGTTTATTTGCTCCCTAAAGTGATTAATTTCTTATTTTAGGGGATGAAGGTTGAGAAAAAAGACCTAAATACCCCCAAGAACGTGGTGTTTTAATGATTAAAAGTTATACCATCGATGCGCAGACCGATGCACCGTATCATTGGCATCGATGTGATAGCCAATGCATCACATCGAGTCTGCATCGACTCACTGAAAATTAATGCGGGGAGTTGAGAAAAATACTTATCAATGCGATACTCGATGTGGCGCGCCAAGATTGTGTAGATCCACTGTTTAAGGATTTCAAAAGAGCTTCAAACGAAGTCCAAAAAATCTGAAACTTGTCTGGAAACACCTACGGATATTCCTAATTATGAATTAACTCAAATATCAACATTTAATTGATGTAAAGGTTGCAAAATAAGATATCCAACTTTCCAAGGCTAAAATAACACTAAGTTTGAATACTTAGCTAAAATATTCTAAGTTTGGGACCCCTTGACAAACCTGAAGGACTGATTTAATCTATGAACTTTACGGGGTCTTACATTATCTCCCCCTTGGGGGCTTTCATCCTCAAATAAGACTGCTGAAAATAAGAATCCAGAGGGACCGGACTTACTAGGCACGCACAACTGAAGCATGGTTTCATGACTAAGATCACTGATACACTAAATTATCATACTGAGCATGCATATCTGATGCATGAGTACATAGCTGAATATGATTTATGAACACATGACTGAACATACAATGTTAACTGATACTAAGTTTGTAACTAAAATTAGAACATGAAAGTAAATAAGCTTAAGGAAAACTATTACCTTGAGTTGAATCTGACTTTGCGGATAAGAGGTGAGGATACTTGGTCCGCATATCTTCTTCTACTTCCCAAGTAGCTTTCTCAGCAGATTAATTTTGCCATAGAACTTTGACTACAGGGACTTCTTTATTCCTCAGTCTACAAATCTGATAATCAAGGATTTTGACTGGAATCTCTTCATAATAGAGATTGTTCTAAATATCTATGCCCTCTATGGGGATTATGGATGATGGGTCACCTATGCATTTCTTTCGCAAGGAGACCTGAAACACTAAATGGATTGAAGATAGATCTAAAGGCAACTCAAACTCGTAAGCTACCTTTCCTAAATGGATGAGATTTAATAAAGACCGATATATCGGGGACTGAGCTTCCCCTTCTTGCCAAAATGCTTCTCTCCTTTCATAGGAGAGATCTCTTCAAGTACACCTAGTCACCAATCTAGAACTCAAAATCTTTTTTATGCATATCTAAGTATGATTTCTGTCGACTCTAAGCTGTCTTAAATTTTTCCTTGATCAACTGGACTTTTTTTGAGGTATCAAATACCAAGTCAGGCCCTACCACTGCGGCCTCACCCACTTCAAACCAGCCAATGGGAGATCTACACCTCCTTTTATAAAGTGCCTCAAATAGAGCCATCTGAATACTGAAGTGATAGTTGTTGTTATATGCAAACTCAATCTAAGGAAAATGGTCTTCCCAACTACCTTTAAAGTCTATCTCTTATGCTAGCAGCATATGCTCTAAATATTGAATGGTCCTTTCTGCTTGACCATCTGTCTGAGGATGAAAAGTTGTACTGAGGTGAACTCAGGTATCAAGACCTTTTTGGAATGCTTTCTAAAAATAAGAGATGAACTGAGTACCTATATCTAAGATAATAAACAACAAAACACCATTCAATCTGACCAACTCCCTGATATAGAGTTTGGTATAATTCTCAGCTGAATAGAAGGTATGGACTGGTAGAAAATAAGTTGATTTGGTCATCCTATCTACAATAACCCAAACTGAATCATGTTGATGATGAGAATGAGGCAAACTCAGCACAAAGTCCATGTTCACTTCTTCCCATTTCTAGGTGGGAATGCTGAACTCCTGCATGGACTGACTAGGCTTCTGATTCTCAATCTAAACCTGCTGAGATGTTGAGTACTTAGCCACAAACTCTACAATATTTCTCTTTATCCCACTTCATCAATAGATCTCCCACAAATCACGGTACATCTTAGTGTGGATGAATAGAGTAACGCGCACCATGCGATTCTGCAAGAATTTGCTGCCTCAAGTCATCTACGCCTGGCACACATAGTCAACCCTGACAACGCAAAACACCATCTCCCCCTTGGGAGAAAACCTTTACTTTCTGATCTCTAACTGATTCCTTCAACTTGACTAAACTGGGATCCCTATTCTACTTTTTCTTTATCTCAAAAACTAGGGATAATTCTAATCCACTCTGCACCCATACACTAACTTCTACTGAATCAACTAAGCTGACACATAGTCGAGCTAGCTGATGAACTTCCTGAGCTAACTTCTTCTCACTGTCCTCGACATGAGTAATACTACCCATAGACATCCTACTGAGAGGGTCAGCCACTATATTGGCCTTGCTCAGGTGATACAAGACACTTATGTCGTAGTCTTTCAACCACTCCAGCCACCTTCTCTAATGGAGGTTAAATCTTTTTGAGAGAACACATACTGCAGGCTCTTATGATCAGTAAATACATCAACGTGCACCTCATACAAATAGTGCCTCCAAATCTTTAAGGTAAATACTACTGCTGCTAACTTAAGATTGTAAGTAGAAAAGTTCTTCTTATGGGGTTTAATCTGCCTAGAGGCATAGGCTATGACCTTACTTCTATGCATAAGAACACACCACAAGCCAACTCTAGAGGAATCACAATACATAAAAAAGTTATCTGAACCATCTGGTAAGGTCAAAACTGGAGCTATAGTGAGTCGACGCTTCAATTCCTGAAAACTCTTTTCACAAGAATCTGACCACTGGAATTTGACTTTCTTCTAAGTTAATATAGACATAAGGGATGTAATAGATGAAAATCTCTCAACGAACCATCTGTAGTAGATGGCCAAACCTATGAAACTCCTGATATCTGACGAAGAGATAGGCCTGGGCCAGTTAATCACTGCTTCGATATTTTGGGGATCAACTATAATGCCATCACAGAAAATTATATGTCCAAGAAATGCTACTGACCTTAGCCAAAATTTGTACTTACTAAATTTGGTGAATAACAGATGGTTTCTGAGAGTCTGCAATACTATTCTGAGATGGTCTGCATGATCATGTTCACTACGGGAGTAAACAAGAATGTCATCTATGAAGACTATTATGAACATATCCAAGTACTTCTTGAAGACATAATTCATCAAGTCCATTAAGGCTACTGGGGCATTGGTAAGACCAAAGTACATGAATAAGAATTTGAAGTGACTATACTGAGCTTTGAAAGTTATTTTGGGATGTGACACTCGTTGACTCTATGCTGATGGTAGCCTGATTTGAGGTTTATCTTAGAAAAATAGCTGGCACCTTGAAGTTGGTCAAATAATTAATCAATTCTGGGAAGTGGATACTTGTTTTTGACTGTAAATTTGTTTAACTGATGATAATCTATACACATTCTGAGGGAACCATCTTTCTTACGCATGAATAAAATTAGTGCACCCCATGGGGACACACTGGGTCAGATGAATTCCTTATGTAGGAGATCCTTTAATTGTTCCTTCAATTCTTTGAGCTCTGCCGGAGCCATTCTATATGGCGGAATAGATATAGGCTAAGTATCTGGGAGAAGATCGATTTCGAAATAAATTTTCTTTTTGGGAGGAACTTTAGGAAGTTCTTTGGGAAACACATCTGGCAATTCACATGCTACTAACACTGATTCAAAAGAAGGGGTTTCTTAACTAGAGTCCAGGACTCGAATAAGATGGTAGACACATCTCTTAGCTATTATTTTTCTAGCCCAAAGGTAAGAAACAAGCTGATCCCGAAGTGCTGAAGTACTACCCCTCTACTCTAGGACGGGTTCATTTGGAAACTAAAACTGAACAATTCTATTTCTGGAGTCGATTGAGGCATAGTAAGAATAAAGCCATTACATGCCGAGAATGACATCAAAATTGGTCATCTCTAATTCGACTAAGTCTGCTGAAGTGACTTTTGGAGATACCATAACCGGACAGTTCCTGTATACCCACTAGGCTATGATAGATTTACCCACTGGGATAGACACTGAGAAAGGCTCTGCTAGGATTTTGGGACTAACTCCAAAGTCAACACCTATATAAGGAGTAACAAAGGATAAAAAGGCTCCTGGATCTAGCCAAGCATGAACATGCAAATGATAAACGTGTAATGTACTAGTGATCACATCAAAAGAACTGTTCTAATCCTATCAAGACTGTAGAGAATAGAGTTTGTTTAGGTGTTGCCCATTGGTGGCACTGAAAGCGGTACCCTACTGATTTGGGTGATTGAACTGAGCTGGGGGATGGTTATTCTGACTAGGGACAATCTCTGACTCTGTGGCCTAGCTTGCCATACCCAAAACATACATCACTGCCTGCTCTATAGATACCCTGGTGGTTTCTGCTATACTTTTGACAAAGGGGATTAGTTGGAGCACTACTAACACTGTCCTGGGGTTTAGGGCCTGGTTCCATATCCCTATTGTTATCTCTGAATTTCGGCACAGGAGCACTGGCTGAGGATGGAGCTAGAACTAAAGATTTTTGGTAGAACTGAGAATGATTCCCACCCTCTGACTTAGGTTGCACGAAGTTAAAACTACGTATTCTCGCTCTCTTATTCTCCCTCTCCTTCTTTCTATTCTAAGCCTTCTCTATCTGCTGATCATGGACCATGAGCATGGATATGTCCATCTACTTAATCAATATTGTGGTCCTACACTCCTTGACCACACTGCTAGATACCCTTGACACAAACTTACTCATTCGAGATCTATGGTATGCCACCACATGAGGAGCATATCTAGCTAATTGAGTAAACTTGCTTGAATACTATTTCACCGTCATATTGCCCTAATTCAAATTGATAAATTCTAGAACCTTCGCTTCCCTCAACTTCAGTGGGAAGAACCTATCTAGAAAAGCAACTATAAACTTCTCCTATTCTATGGGCCCTGCATCTATGACCCTCTCTATTTTTCACTATTTAAACCATGAGTGACACACATCGTGTAACAAATATGTAGCCAAATCAACCCTCTCAACAGCAGTCACCCCCATAATATCGTTAACCTTCTGCACCTAATTAAGAAATTCCTGAGGGTTCTCATCCGACTTAGACCCGGTAAATGGTAGAGGATTCATTTGGGTGAACTCCTAAATCCTTGAAGCAGCAGTACTGTCCACTGGGTTGGCCGAAACCATAGCGGGACGTTCATTCTGGGCTACTATAGAATGAGCTAGGGTGGTGAAGGCTGCTCTAAACTCTGCGTGGGAGACATGCTCGTCCAAAGAATCTTGATGGACGAGCTAAGGGGTTGACTAGTATCTCGTTCCTCTTCTCTGAGTCCTCTTTGAGGAAATATTCTGTAAACGAAAAAGAAGCTAGGATTAGAAAGAGAGTGTAACTGAAGCTCATGCTCACTCGCATGACATAAATACTGAAAGAAGGAAAACTTTTCCTAAAATATCTTATAGCCTCCTGTCCATAAGTTTGGCGCGCTACACACCCATACACAAAACTCTACTAAATGTGACTTTCAACTTCATAGGACTTTGTTGAACCTTAGGCTCTGATACCAAGTTTGCAATGCCCCAAGTCTGTACCCCGAATGCTACATGGTGCTCATAATCCCGAAGGACCACAAGCTAACCCATGACTGGTACCTGCTGTAATAACTATGTAATAAATACTATAATGATTGCAGAAACAGGCGAAACATATGCCATAAGGTTCAAATCTATAAATAAATCCGAATGCGATATCAAAAAACACCAAAACTGAACAACTGTCTTAAAATACTCTAGTTTGAAAAACCTCTAACTGTCTGAACTGTGGAGTTGATGGGACAAGCCCCCAACTAACTTCATCTACTAAAATTAAACTGAAGTACTATAAATAATAAGCATTTCCTCAAACTATGAAGACTCACCACTACTCTTAAAGTTAAGAACCTAAATTGCTAAGGGTGCTTTAGAGCCCGTGCGTCTGAACCTATGATATAAGACATCATAGTGCAAATAAAATCATACGTCAGTACTTTGAATGTACTGGTATGCTCAGTGAGGTAGGCTAAAATGCATGGGTTCATATGCATGCACAATAATAATTGAATAACACGAGTATCACTAAGTAATAGTACATGTATGAGTTCATAGAATGTAAGTGAGATCATTATAACACTGAATACTGAGTTCTAAATTATTAATTTACTGATATCTGAGTTTATGAATATTGTATTACTGATTATCTGACTGACTGTATCTGACAGTTCTAAATACTGTGGAACCATACTAAGTTTTGTATTGAGCTGAGTGACTATGTCTGGTAGTCTTGAATCTGTAGAACTAAATTAAGATACATTATGAGATTGAGACTGGAACTGAGACTGTAGAAAGTAATCATCTAACTGACCTACCCCTTCTCTAACTAATTTGAGGTTCAACCTATAATGCCAGTTGGAAGGGTATTACTATCATGCCACAGGTAAGAACAAGTTCTGAGTCACCCTCATCTGGAAGGTACTCTGAACAAAAATGATGGTACCAACGACTAGCAGGTAGATCACCTCATCAATCCTTAACTTGCAGGTCGATGTCTCAACCTATGTTAGCCACGTAGTTCTGGAATACAAGGACTATTTCTAAGGATTACACCCTCTACTGGTAGGTAAGTCCCCATCCTTGGGTTCACTCGGTGCTGAATCCTACTCCCAACTAAATAGATGCTGGACTGAATTCTAAACTCTACTAGGATGGATTGAACTATTATGAATCGTACAATATAACTAAACTGAACTGATTTTGTTGAACTGGGCTGGACTTATTCTAAGTTCATTAAGTTTTCCTAAGTTCTGTAACTGACTGAATTCTACTGATCGAGACATGACTGATTCTACTCTGTGACAGACTATGGCTCTAGACAAGCAGCTAAATTATTGGGTATTAAATACCCCCAAGACTCGATAGCACAAACTTAAAAGACATGGCATAATTCTTGATAAATGGTAACTAACTACTTAGTCATCATTCATTTATTTGGACATTCAAGCAAACACTTGCATATATGCTAAACATGATATAATTTCATTATTCAACTCACATGGGTAATTCATCAAACACTTGTGGGGTATAATATATGCACATAATACTAAAACAATATGTAGGCAATGTGATTCAGTTCCAGTTACATAATTCCAAGAGTTTCAACATTAATTCACATGATAAAGCACACATATCAATTAACTCTAGATGAATCTTGCAATAAATCATGAATACACTTTAATTCAACTCATGGAAATCATGAAATCACTCTATATGAACTTTAAAAGAGCTTCTTGGACTTCAAGGGTGGAAGGAACCCTTGGATGAACACTTCGCATACCTTCGTTAAGGAATTTCTAAAAGTTAATAGCGGAACCTTGAATTTTTTATTTGAAATTGAAGCTTCTGGGTTTTGTTCTTGTGCAAATTTGAGAAAGAATGGGTTTATTTTCTCCCTAAAATGATTAATTTTGGGTTTTGGGGGATGAAGGTTGAGGGAAAAAGACCTAAATACCCCAAGGATGCAGTCTTTTAATAACTGAAAACTGTACCATCGGTGCACAGACTGATGCACCACATTGTTGGCATCGATGTGATAGCCAACGCATCGCGTTGAGTCTATATCGACTCACTGGAAATTGATTTGGAGAGCTGAGGAAAACATTTATCAATGTGATAGTCGATGCGGCGCACCAAGATTGCATTGATCCACTGTTTTAGGATTCCAAATGAGCTTCAAATGAAGTCCAAAAAATTTGATACTTGTCCGAAAACACGTACAGATATTCTTGATCATGAATTAACTCAAATATCAATATTTAATGGATGTAAAGGCCGTAAAATTATATTGCCAACTTATGAAGGCTAAAATAACACTAAGTCTGAATACTTAGCTAAAATATTCTAAGCTTGGGACCCCTTGACAAGCCTAAAGGAATGATTTAAGCTAAAAACTTTATGGGGTCTTGCAAAAGCCATATGGCTGACCACTTATCTTACCTTAACTAAGAGGCAATGCTGAAACTAGAGGATGAGCTTGAGATTGAAGATAATTTACTAGATGAGAAGGTATTAGACGCATCATCAGACTTTGTTCTATGGTTTGCAAACATTAACAATTATTTATAAGTGATGTGGTGCCTAAAGACCTACTATTTCAACAGGATAAAAAGTTTATAGAGGATGTGAGGTGGTATTTTAGAATGAGACATACTTGTTTTTGATTTGTTAGATGAAATTATTTAAAAATATGCTTATTAGGTAGATATATTGAGTATTTTAGAGGCATGACACTTGTCATCGGTTGGGTTCATCATAGTGATGGATGGATTGCAAACAAAACATTGAAATGTTGAACTACTTGACCACCATTCACAAACATGTACATAATTATGCAAGGATGTACGACCAATGCCAAAGACAAAGGAACATCTCATGAAAGAAAGAGCTTCTAATAGATATAATACACGAGCTTGAACTATTTGATGTATGGCGCATTGATTTCATGGGCCCTATTGTGAGCTTAAATGGTGTGAAGTATATTTTGGTAGATGTTGACTAAGTTTCAAAGTGGGTGGCAGTAGTTTCACTTCCAAACAATGAAGGGAAGAGTGTCACAATATTTTTTAGGATGAATATATCATCTAGAGCGGTACACAAAGGGCAATCAATAGTGATAGAGGCTTGCACCTTAGCAATCATCTATTTAAAATATTATTTGAGAAATATGATGTGAAATATAGGGTTGCACACTTAACCATTTATAATCTAGTAGGCAAGTTGAGGTCTCCAATTAGGAGATTAAGTCTAATTTGGCAAAGACTGTAAATTTCAATAGCATGAACTGGTCTCGGAAGTTAGATAATAAATTATGGACCTACTAGAAAACATTCAATACCTCTATTGGTACATCCCATATCAACTTTTATTTGGTAAGGCGTGCTACTTGCCTGTTAAACGTGAGCATAAGACATGGTGGTAACTGAAGTAGATAAATTTACAATGGTGGGTCAAAGTTAAGACTAGAGTAATTGAATAGATTGTTGAATTCTGTCTCTATACCTATGAAATTTTAGTCTTATATAAAGAGAAGATGAAACTATACTATGACCACAAAATTGAGAAAGAGAATTCACAACGGGTTACATAGTACTGCTATTTGATTCTAAGTTGAAGTTGTTTCCTAGCAAGCTGAGGTAAAGATGGCATGGTCCTTACAAAATATTAATGGTGTATCCGTATGAGGCCATTGAGCTTGAAAATGATGAGGACCTACATTTTTATATGAATGTACAAATGGTGAAACATTACTTGGTGATGTAGATCAGGTCATGATTATTAGTGATGTAGTTCTTGGTGAAGTCTAACTAACTAAGAACACCTAAGTCATGCCACAATATTAAATCAAGTGCTTTATGGGATACAACCCATGGGATTGTTTGGTGAAGTCTGAGTAACCAAATGAGCCCCATCATGCCATGATATTAAAACAAGTTATGCTTGGGAGGAAATCGAAGGATTTTATACTTATTTTTTGTAAGGTAAGATTTTCTATGTACACAGGGATAATTCAAAAAAGAAGCAATGGAATTAGAATAAAGTTAGAACCCATAAAAGAAATGTCTGACCATGAAAAGTTCCCACAATCAGAGTTATGTCGTCGACATGAGGTCTAGAGAAATGATTTTTAGGATTTGGTCCTATGATTGAGCATTCAGAATCATACCAATATAGTATGACTATGGAATTAATCACTTAACTGAACTCCTAAAAATCAACTTCTAGAAAATGAAACCTACAGTTATAAGGAATGATCATGGTTAAATACCTTAAACGTCCTTAAGTTTTATCTATTTTCAGGTAAGTTTTCTTAATTTCTCTTATTACAAAGGGATACACTGATCATGGTATATGATTTTCCTAAAATTACACCATCTAAAAAATTATAATGTTGTCGCTGAATCGAATATAAACCCCAATAAGGTTGTGGTCAAGCACATAGGGAATAGGACGAAATTCAATCAATTAGTTGTCAAGCTAATTGGCAAACAAGTAAAAGAGTGGGGTTTTGTGAAACAGAAAAGTAATAGTAACTATTGCTAGTTGCTAGAGTTGTAATTAATATCTATGATGCGCTATAGATTTATAGCACTTTCGACGCTTAAAACAATGAAATTATGCTTCTTAGGCTGTTTTTGTGATTGATGTGTTTTGGGTAATTTTGTAGAAAATTAGGTTTTGGATGGTAAAATGAAGAAAAATATGGAAACTGAAGTTTTTGGCTACTTAACAAGGAAATTTTGGGTGTATGTGCCACTTACCAAGCATAAGTGATCAATGTATCTATCAAAACTTAATGTCTAGTGGCTCAGGCCTATATGTGATCTAGGTATGTGTAAAGATTAAAAGTCCAAAGTGCTGCAGGATCTCTGCAGAAGTTCTGCAATTACCTAGGTCCACTTACGATCCGTAAGTGGCCTAAGTAAGTGGCCACCGACATCAAATTTCCTTTTTCATTCGAGATTTGAATTTTAGCGTTAGCTTGTGTACTATATATACCCTCTTGACATTTTTTAGTAAGGTTACACACTATTAACACTTACAAACATATATTTTAATTCTAAGATTTGTCTTTGATCTTGAGATTACTCTTGTGTTGATTTTAGTTGATAATTCAGTTTTAGATATTGAGTTTTATTCAATTATTCTTCTGATGTTGTTTAATGGATTCATTCATAAATTTCGTTGATCATTCCGCAAGCATGAGCAGTTAAAACCCTTAGGTATGGTTGTGGGAACCCTTGATAAAGTAGGGGATTTGCAAAGTTGTTCTGAACCACTACTTGTGCATGCATTGTCTTATCTTTAGTTTGATAAATGTTTTAGTGGTTGAAAATGTTAGGACCTGGCCTGGATTATTGCTACTTATTCCACAAGAGGAGTAGTGACTAAGCAAAGATAATACAATAGTAATTTGAAGTTGAACTATCAATCCAAGCTAATCAGTTTTATCTAGGTAAGAAGGTTATCTATCATCTAGTAACTTGAGACCCAAAAGGTAACAATAAACTGGGATATAGAATAAGGGTTATTAATGCGACATCCTAAGACTCAAAAGTTATAGGATGAAATCCATCAACGAGTCCACAAGATAGTTGAGGGTACATAACTTATCAGATTCTTTATGCAAGGTACTGTGTTGGTTCAACAAAGCACGATAAACATACAAATTCAAAAAGCCCGGGGGATCATATCTTTAGTGTTCATCTTCGACTATTTACAACCAAAGTTGTGTACTATTTCTTGTTTGACATTAAAAAAACAACCCTATTTACTTTATGTTTTTCCCATTAAGCTCAACGAATAAGAGATATCCATCCAAGAGATATACATCCTCAATTTGAGGTGTAGTTTGGGCATTTATCAAAATTTTGACATCATTGTCAGGGAAGATAGTGTGTTGTTGATTAAAGTTTGTTGGAGTTTGCGGGTTTTTACTTTTTATTCTTAGTTGGGTATACACTGGTGTATGCCTAACACCATGAGTAAAGACAACCCCTTACTCCCCTCGAATCCTAACCCAAAGATATTGTTACAATATAATTATACGATGCAAACCTAGTATATGTAGGCAACTTAGAAGGGTTTTAGGATGATCCAAATGTTATATATCCCCCTTCTCTAGATGATCCATAGAATATTACTAATAGGTAAATAAACTTGATGTTAAAAGAGGCATCTAACCATATAATAGAGGTTGAGAAAGCCTGGTTGGCTCAGTAGGTAGAGCTACGAAGGCCAATTCTAATAGTTCATCATTGAGCAGTACTCGATGATATTAAGATGGAGTTAGAATAACTCAAGCTTAAGTTATCCAACATTCTATTATTTCCAGCAATATAATGATGAGGAATATATGGATTACGTTAGGCCGACAGAAATAGGAGTTATCACTTCTCCTGCACTGCACACTAATGTGAAGTTCAACATAACTAGTGCCATGATCCAACTCCTTACAAATTATGATGATATGCACCTTGCTAATTTTATGGGGATCTGCACTTTGTATACCATTCAGAGGATAGACTGAGAGAAATCTTAGATTGAGGTTTTTCCCCTTCTAGCTGACTGGATAAGTTCTATATCTTATTTTGATGATTATCAACTTACAACAAGGGATCGGTTCCCTAGATCTTTAAGGCTAAAGTACAGTTGGCATGCGTCTGTAAGTTTTGTCACCTATTGTAACAAACTATGCAAGTGTTGCTTGTACTATTTAGGACACCTGGTTTAATTAAATTTTAACAGAAATCATTACTCTACTATAAAAGGTAAATGATGCTTCACAATTGATAGTTCTTGCAAAAAATTATAATCAAAGAAATTGAGAGAGGTAAAAAGTCAATCCATCTTCATTTCTTAAGTATAACGCAAGTTATTATTTCTTATGCACTAAAAGAGTGAGTGTTCTTGAGTTAAGTCCGAAATTGTATTTGAATTACTCATGTTATGAGAGTAATATTTCCTTTTATTTCTTGAGTGAGCTTAGGTAGAGCTACCTATGGTGGATATTGGCTAGATTTAATCAATATCAAGGTGTGTTCTTCGTAGAGTTGTCAAGATAGGCTTGTAATAGAGTTATCACAAGCAGGTGGAACCTAGGGTTAGGTTCATGTGTGAGTCTATAATTAATAGTTTGAGTATAGTGAAGTATTGGTTGCTTGTGAGGGCAAGACGTGTTTTTTCATCCCTTAAACAAGGAGTTTTCTAGGCTAAATCTTGTGTTCTATAAGTTTCCTGCATTGTTTTGTGTTCCTGGTTAATTTACTGTTTGATTGCCTGTAACTGAATTTAAGGGACCTGGTTTCTCACAGTGTGATGCAACCTTCCAAGTTTCAACAATTGATATTAGAGCCAAAATATTCTAAAAGGTTAATACCTCGAGTGAATTGGTTATCTTGGATATTCCACCTAATCAAGAAGAAGGACAATCTACTACTAGATTTAATGGGTAGTTTTTTTGGTGGTGGAAAACCAGGATGTTTTACTTCATTATGGCTGAGGACAGTGAAATAATGGATATAATACTTGATAGTCCTCACATTCTAGTTAAAAAAGTCAAAGAAGAAGAAATAACTAGAATGATTGTTTAATGCAGGAAAGAGTATGATGATAAAGATAGAAAGAAAATTAAGAAGAATTAAAAGGCTAAGAAATTGCTAGTTTGTGGTATAGGGCCTGATGAATACAACAGGATTTCTGCATGTAAAAATGCTAAAGTAATTTGGGAAGACTTTAAAATAGCTCATGAGGGAACTACAAATGTGAAGGATTCCAAAGTTGACATGCTGACAACCCAACATGAAACCTTTACTATGTAAAAAGGAGAGACAATACAGTAAATTCATACAAGATTCACCTCCATCACAAATGAGCTACATTGCTTAGAAGAAGTGATTCCATTATATAAGCAAGTAAGGAAGATTCTTGGGATTTTGCCAAAATTATGGGAAAGTAATGTAGATGCTATTACTAAGGCAAGGAACCTAAAAACTCTCACTATGGATGAGTTTATTTGTAATTTGAAGACATATTAAGTCAAGAAGCAATAAGAATAAGAGAAAAAGGAAGAAAAAAGTAAAATTTCTAAAACTAAAGACATCAAAATCTGACTCTGATGAAGAACACACTGACGTTGACTATTTGAAAAAAAAGAATTGTTATAGCTATAAAGAAAAGTGATCAGTTTCAAGGAATTGGAAGTAACAAAATGAAGGCACTATGGAGGTTTGTCACAAATGTGGAGGTCTTTAGCATTTCATTAAGGATTGTCCAATGCACAAAATGGACTATCAGTAATATCTCAAGACTGAAGGTGACAAAGAAAAGAATAGGGACCAGGTCCTTGTAAAATTAATATAAAAGATTGCAGCTAATTTGTATTTACGCAGGCCTTAGCTCTGTGGAGGGGGATTCTTCTAATGAATTTAAGAAAGATGTGAAACATGAAGATGTTTCTATGATGGCAATGGAGGATGGGAAAGTTGCCTTTGATTCCTTGTTTACTTTTATGGAAATCACCGAAGATGAAGAAGAAAATGAGGTAACACTTTCTAACATTAATGAAAATTTAGAAAACTACTCTGCTAGAAAGATAAAAATGCTTGCAAATGTGTTGATTGATTTTTTATGTGAAATAACTATAAATAAATTGCTCTAAAAGAAAAGGTAGAAAGCCAAGAGCTTGATTTAATTGCTTTAACTCTCCAAATATCTAAAACTGAGAAAAAGGTTACTAAGTTAAAATTTGAAAATCTAAATTTAGAAATTTAACTAGAGAAAAGAGATAATGCTTGTGATAAAGAGAAGAATAGTGCTCTTGAAGAAAATATAGAAGATCAGGATCTTGAGTTGATATCTTTGACTCTCTAAATATCTGAAATCGAGGAACAAGTTTCTAAGTTGAAACTTGAATCTAAGCTTGGTGATTAAGAAAGTAGATGATTCAAATGATAAAAGGCAGAAAGAAGGCTTAAAGTTTTAGATCGATCTTGAAAAAAATTTAAAGGATTCACAAAAGCATCTCATGACTGCACTTCAGAAGAATAAGGAGCTAGAAAGAGACCTGGTCCATCTGAGGAAAGAACTTAAAAAATCCCTATAGTAGACTTCATCCTCACAGATCCTTTCTAACTTAACTGGTCAAGTTGCTAATAATTGTAAAGGCCTTGGGTAATAGTATAAAACTCAATCACCTGGGTCTCAAGGCAAGGTTGTTCAAGATTTTAGAAACAAAGTCCTTAAACATTTAGGAACTTTGTTAAAGAGAAAAACATATAAACAAAAACATTCAAAGTTGGGATAGAGAAAAAATGATCAACGTTAGATATATCCAGCAGGGGAATAGCCATTTTAAAGGTTTCGGACCTTTGAAAAATATGAGGAATATCTCATTACCTTGATGAGAAAAGAAGGACTTGATCGCACCTTTATCCTCTTACTAGGAACTCAAACTTAAATGGGTACCAAATCTAACAAATGATTTTATTAGAAGGACGGAGAAAGGGTCTGTAGTCAGAATTATATTTTTGATAAGAAATTATTCAAACCTATAACTGGAAGGACTAATTGTATTCTCTCTCAAAGATACTTTAAGGTGGAGGTTTCTTATGTGGAAAAGTGATGATATTGCTGAATAGAATAGTCAAAAGCGAAATGACACAAATGAGAATGATGAAAGTGATGGTGATCCAGAATCTTAGTTACAAACTCCTGCTCTAAATGAAAGAATATCGAGTAGGATCCAATCAAATTCTACAAGGACCTGGTCCCAGTGTAATTCATCTCATAAGATCAAACTAAAAGCACATATCTTCTCATCCTCCTGGATATTCTAACTATACATTTGGTAAAAAGAGTGAAAACAAGAGCCTAAGTAAAAAAATCTCTTGGTTTTCATAGCATTCCTATCCCAAAAGTAAGCTCAAAAGGGTGAAAAAATTCTAAAAGATGCTAGCTAGTTCAAAGTAATGCAAAAGGAACCTTGGATATTTAAAGGATGCTAAGTCTGGGACCTGGTCATCAGACCTTTTTCAGAAAAAAAATTTGGTATGAAAGAGTGTATTGAAACTAACAAGTTGAGGCTGGGATTGATCAATCCTAAAAATTGGATATGATAAGGAGATAGATATCCTTAGTAAAACAGGTGCATATAGGTCTAACTCAGTATCATAACTTTGTAGGTATACACCTATGGGAATAATTTTTTAGGAGCAAAATGTGACATCCACAAAGTCGAGGATTCACTCAAGGATAGAGAAGGACCTAGTCCTATTTCTCAAGTTAGTATCATGAATGTGTAATTTTTTTTATTCTTACAAAAAAGGCCACTTTCTCTCACTGTGTCAAAAAATTGTCCTATACTAAAAGTAGGGATAAGTCACCCCAAAAATTGAAATTAAGAATTTCTCATTCTCTCAAAATGTACCTCACTATGCTTATCAATCTCTAAAGTCATTCTCTATCAAAAACCCTCTCTTGTCAAAGAAAGAAATTTATCCTTAAATAGTCCTCTTACGTTAATAATCTCCAAATGGACATAAATTGTCCATTTTCATGCCTTTCCAAGGACTTTGAGCTTAGCCTAGATAAAAAGCCTCTCACAAATATTTTGGAAAACCAACTCTCATCATCTATCCTTTCAAAGCTAAACTCTTTCATCACTTAACTTGTTGATGAAGATTCACCTCATGAAGCCTTAAAATTTTTTTGTTAGTATGTCAATGGATGATGCCTGGGTTGCTAAAAATCTCATCTTAATGTCAAATAGTCCTATAAAGAGTAAAATTAGTCCTAAGGGCCAAAATGTTAGTAAGATAACAAGAATTTTTGGGAAGAAGTAGGGAAGTTTTGCTGAGAACCAACAGATTTTTGAAGGACCTGGTCATAGAAAGAGGAAAAAAACTGAATGAAAACCCATTAGTGTTTTTGAAAGAAGTAAACTGAAGAAAAAAAGGAAAGGTTGTGTCCAAAGAAGTGAGAAATAGGTTATTGAGAAATCAAAAGGTGTTAACTAGAAGGATTTTTGACTCAAGTGTGTTTATAGAACCTGGTATATTTAAACTAGTTGAGCTGGTAAAACAACAAGGTTGGATGCATCTAATGGAAGGATCTATTCCCATAGCCTTTTATGAGGTAGTTAGGGAATTCTATTCCATTTTGGAGTATTCTGAAGACAAAATGAAGATGATTGTTATAGTTCAAGGAAAGAAGCTGAATATTGATGTTGCATTAATTGGAAAAATTTTGGATGTTCCCATCTGTGGTGTGAGGACTGTCTCAAGGCAACAACCATTAATAGAGTTTTTGGAAACTGCATCAAAGGTTACAAGTAAATCTGTGGCTGTAGTGAATAGAGAATCACTCAAGAGTGAGTTGCAAATGGTCTTTCTGTTAAAGTTGTTCTTTATGTTAGTGTTGCCCTAGTGGACATGATTTAACTAAGCAGTGCTTATTTTACTCTTGGTTTACTGCTTTTACTTTTCAATGATGCCAAAAGAGGGAATGCAGATTTCATATGGTAGGGATCAGGTACTAGGTATGTAAATAAAATCTTGAATTATAGATATGTATGGCATATTGATTAAGAGAAGTTTGCGATGAGCTTCAGAGAAGGTATAAAAGCATATTGATAGGGGAAGAGTGGTTAGTAATTTTTTATATTGATTGACAAGAAGGGATTAACTCCCTAAGTTGAATGATGATTGAAAGATAGGGGAACATTCATATTTAGTAGTGGTAATCACTCTGATTAAATATGATGAATGAATGCAGATGCTTAAAAGCATTATGGTTGGTTTGTCATCATAAAATACGGGGAGAATTGCTATATCTTTTTTTAATGATGAGAAGCTTACAACAAGGAACCAAGTCCCTGGATCTTCAAAGCTAAAGTACAGTTGGCACGCATCTACATAGTTTTGCTATTTAGTGTAACAATCTACGCAGGTGCTGCTTGTACTATTTAGGACACTTGGTCCAATTTTATTTTAACCCAAATCATTACTCTACTATAAAAGGTAAAGGATGCTTCTCATTTTATAGTTCTTGCAAAAAATTAGAATCGAAGAAACTGAGAGACACGAAAACTTAATCAAGCTTAATTTCTCAAGTATAACTCAAGTTCTTATTTTTTTATGCACTAAAAGAGTGAGTATTCTTGATTTGAGTCCTGAATTTTAACTGAATTACTCATGTTATAAGAGTAATGTTTTCTTTGCTTTCTTGAGTGAGCTTAGGTAGATGATGAGTGGTGATTTTACAACTCATTTACATCCAACATTCATAAACTTTGCCTTGATTTAAATGATTTAATGAGACCTAAGAGTGAGTAAGTACACTAATATCCACTCCTTACAGGTATAGAGTTTAAAAGAAAGAAAGAAGTGGATTAAAACTCGAAATGATCAGAAGGAAGCAGATGAAGTGTAGCTGAATACTCAAAGCCGAAACGACCTTGAGTATCGCGCTTGCAGGTAGATCACCAAGATCTCTATTAGCCAAGCAGAGAACCTATTTAGCCTCTGGTAACGTAATCTCGGTCTGAGGGATGCGATCGTAATCGGGCAAGTTATCTAGCATCACACAATCGCTCAGTCATAACCACGATCGCGGTTGTGCAATTGCAGTGAAGCCTCACGACGGCGACATAGTGGCTAACTGAAGGAAGGGCATTTTGGTAAATTACAAAGTTGGGTCAAAATTTATATGGAGAATTCAAAACACTCTAGACATGGGGAGAAACCCTAGAATTTGGGAAAAAGAAAAAGAGAGCTTTAGATAGTTTTTTTCTATTATTGTGATTTTTGTTTTCAAGGAGAAATTAGTGAAATCGGAGATTATTTTATCCTCTTTTATTATGAATTCCATGGATGTGTTACTTGGTAACTTTCTTTTCAATTATCTAATGTGTAGCTAATTTCTTTAGTCTTGGGATTATGTTGAACGAGAGTGTGATTGTGTGTGGGTGTTATTGTGTTTGCATGGATTTTAGTTGTATAGCCTGAAATTCCCCATTGCTTGAATTTATGTGTTGGAATTTGATGGGTGAAAACTCCAAATATCTATATGGGTTTGATAGGTGAAAGTCCCAAGCTCTAGAAACCCTTTGTCATCCTCGAAAGAAGGATTTAGATGAATATTAGGTAACCCATAACATCTTTGAAAGAGGATTATCGGGCCACAAAGTGATAGTGAACAACCAAGCCTATGGGTTATTACCCTTCACAATCTTAGAATTAAGTGTTTAGGTAGTGTAACTCATGTCAAGAGCATCATTCATGCTTGGTTGAGGTTTTGGGTGGCTATGCAAACTCCACACTTGTTAGGTCACTACAAGATTTTAGTTTTTTGGACACACTAAATCTGGACCACAGTTGTAAAGTGTGGCCTATACTATTAAAAATCACGCTTTTAAAGTGTAGCCTTACTTTATAGTTTATGGTCACGTTAATTTTGACAACACTTTGAAAGCATGGTCTTTGATAATATAGACCACACATTAAAAGCATTGAGAAATCATGATTTAGTTAGCAACGCTTATTCATATATACGACTACACTTACAAATGTGGTATTAGTATAATTTAAAAGACAATACTTTTAAAATGTGGTTTAAAATTTTTATTAAAATATTTCACTATCCCTCGAAAATATTCACTCTCCCTCTAATTTATAATTGGCCAAAAATAATTAAGAATTGTAAGCATTTACACTCTCAAATATATAATTCTCTCGCAAATTCCTTCCAAATTTACCTGTTCTCTATCACACACAAAACCCTATGCCCAAATTTCTTTGAATTTATCGTATCCACAAATTTCTTTGAATTTCATTACCTAAAACACTCAAATTTCATCTCACAGTAGCTCAGTTTGCAATGGATTCAAAGAAATTTGAAGGATATATATATACACAAACAAAGAAATAAAGGATTTAGGGTTTAAGGTTTGACCCTTTTACTGTTACTTCTTCCAATTCTTTTTACCCGTCATCATCATATATGTCTTGCATTTAAATCCTTGAAAAGGGGTTTTCATTATTGTTGATATTGATGTTGTTGTTGTTGTTAGTGGTGATTGTATTACAGTGTAAAGCAGTGATGATTGAGGTGTGTAGACTTCATGGGTGACGGAGCTATGCTTGTAGCTTGGCGGTGCAACCCAGAAGGCCTTATTTGTAGCGCAACCGAGTTTCTGCAGCAATGTTTGAAATGCACTCGTTTTACTCATGGGAATTTATTGAATATAAATGGAATGTGTTGATGATAAAATAAGTGAGATCTGGACAGTAGCGACTAGTGTGCAAAAGACGATCCTTTCTTATGTTCTTAAAAGTTATAATTGTAAAGTTGATGCTTTACTATCCAATCATATAGTGGGGGAGGGTTGTTTGTTAATTGGAGGTGTAAATCTGATATATTTTCATCTGTTATTGTGGATTTTGTTTATTTTGCATGTTCAGTGGTTTCCATACATAGCTTTCTTAGTTGGAGTACTATTTAATATTAGAATTTAGTGTTGCTATGAAGTCTAAAAAGTGATTCTTTGTTTGAAATGAGATTATCTTTCTTGTGAGGATTTATCGAATATATATTGAAGGTTTTGATCATAAAATGATTGAGATATAGGCAGTAGCGACTAGTCTAGGGAAGACGCTCATTCTCGTGTCTTGAAAATTATGATTGTAAAATTAGCTCGGTTGTATTAGTGTTCTGTACTTTTATTTGTTGGATTTATGGGGAAGCAAGAAGTTGAATGTTCTACTTTTGTGATTTTTTGGGGAACTAGTAACACTATAAATGTTAGTATGCATCGAAAGCGCCATATATAATTAGACTACAACTCCAGGATGAATGAAGAGTTAAGAGAATGGAACAGAAATTGCTTGAAGCTTCTCTGATCAGCTATTTTCCCTAGAGATTCGATGGAGCTATGCTGGAGACCTGTGTGCTTCGTAAATCTTGACAGGATTTCGTTATCTGAACACAGTGCTATTGATCAAGGAGAGAAAAAAATAATTTATTAAGGTGACTTCCAAATCCCCATGCCCTCTTTTCTATACTGTTCTTAGCTACTGTTACTAATTCCTGAAGATACGTTTATTTTGATGGAAGAAAGAAAAGTGTTTTATATATGTGACACTCTTTTATTTTAAGCCGTTTGTAAATAGAATGGCATGATATGATGTATTTTGAAACCTTCATTAGTCTATTCTAAAAAGAATGACAAGTCGTAGAAATGCCATGACATGTTAAGTTAAATTTACAAGTTCTAAAAGTTAAAACTCTTGATCGATCTTTACTCTTGCTTGGAAACATCTGTCCTTAGGAGATAATATGAATTTTATAGGAAATTTAATTTTAAATATTATAGATTATGATCTGATGGAATGGAAGTGTCGTGAGAAAGAAAACTATTGTTAGTTACTTTCTTCTCTTATAGGTGAGTGATATATCTGGACCTTTTTTCTTATGACTGAGAAATCAGTTTGGATCCAGCTCTTAGGACCAATTGCAAACTTATAAAGTCGGGAATAGTGGGCCCTGCTCCTACGCGTTTCAACTTATATATAGATCAAGCTTAGTAAGCAAGGTGGGGACTCGAACTTGTGACCTAAGTCACAAATACATAGCTTTTTCCACTTGATAAACTAACTCAAGTCCTCGGGGCATGATCCAGACCTATTAATGGCTGACTATAAGACTTAGTAAGGTTTACTGCAGTGGAGTTACTAAGTTAAAGAAAATATTAGCCTTGTCCATGAATCTTGTTCGGATGATTTTAACTATTAGTGACAAGATCTTGTGTTGGTTTAGTAAGGAAAATCAGTAGAGAAAACCTCCTATTTCTAAAATAGAACTTCAAGTTAACAAAAAAGGGCCTTTCTTAATTTACCTCAAAAAGTTGTTCAACTTCTAACTGGTGCATGATAACTTAATTTTCTATAGCATGGATGCTGGAGTCACAAGGATTCCCAATGTCTCCATAATTATACTTGGTAGAATCTGCAGGTGTACTCGGAAACAAAAATGGTGTAGTTGTCTTCTATTTTCACTAGCTTTACCAAATCTATAGCAATCAGAAATGGGAAGAAAAACAAACATGATGTCGGAAAGGAAGCTGCAGATGCACTGGCTAAGGAAGCTAAAAAGAGCGAGATGATATTAACGTCCTCATGTTGTGTAACTGGTGTCTCTGAGAATTTGGCTGCTGTTTTCTCTAAAGGAGGGAAGAAGGGCACCAGTCAGGATAGATTTATTGTGTGGGAGGTATGGAAATTGAAAATCTCATCTTTTGCAATAGTACTGTAACTTTCTGCTCCATTGATGTATCTGAATTTGTTGACATAAAATTTGAATCTTAGGACTTTGGTTGCCAAGATGATATGATCTTCTGTGGGATGTTTGATGGGTATGGTCCTTGGGGTCATCTTATTGCTAAAAGAGTCAAAAAATGCCACCAATTTTGCTTAATAATTGGCAGAAACGGGTTGCCTGGATGGTAGTTATGGGATTAATGGCATAGATACTAGTTGTAATATCTAGTGTGACATTTAGAAGCAGTCCTACTTTGAGACTTGCTCAGTCCTACTTTGAGACTTGCTCCACCATCGATCAAGAGCTCGAGCAGCATACCGACTCTTTCTACATGGTACCGCAGCTTTGACTCTCATTAGATAGGTAAAGTCCACACTTTAGTACAAGTTAGAGTACGCTATAATTATCAGGACGGAATAATAATGAGGCATGTGATATTTACTTTAATTTCTCACTGCAAAACACTCCCGTTTGCCTGTTACAGTAAGTGTCAATGCATGTATAATAGTAGAGAGGATTGGAGTGTTGAAGATTTAGAGAGGCCGGCATTTAGTTGTTACATATGAGCTAGCATGCATACTTTTGGCTTAACATTTGTTTTGGCTTATTTCTGGTGATTGAGTATTATTTATTAATGAGATTAAAATTCTAGATTTGAACTCGCCGAATATGCAAAGCTACTGTTATTTGGTTCGATCAGCGGTTAATTCTTGCTGTAATACATCAATAAAGTTCCACTTTTCTGATAAAAATACAAATACATTATGAATCACTATTTAGAAAGTATGACATTTGTGTTTTCTGTTTTATTTTAAATGCAAATATATGAGCTGAAGACTGGAATCAGGTAGTATGACATGTTTTCCCTTGAAGAAGTCGCAGTTATGAACTTCTGTTGTCTGATTTTCATCTTTATGCAATATCTATGAAAATTTCACACTATTGAAGGAGAAGATGCAATAAAGGACAATGTAAAGTTGGTTAAGAAGTTGTGGTGTTAAAAATTTGATTATCCATCTTTAGTCTGGAAATATTTTCATTGTTAATTATTTGTGATAACTGATTTTAATTGGATTGTTTTTTTATTTTCCTTTCGAGGCGACGTCTCATCATCATAAAGGTAATACTTGTCATCTCGATTCTACATTCTGCTACAACTGCTCCAAAGCTAGTGCTTCTTTATTTTGCCATTTATTAGTAGCTAGTGTTTTCAGATGAAATGAACATTGTTCAGATACAAAAATTACTTCTAAATTAAGATTTCTTAGAGGTTGTAAGTTTAATCAATTGAATGCACGAATTAATGTTGTTCAGTAGATTAGTTGCTAGTAAAGCACTTAGAGGTTTTCTAAATTTTTAATAAATTGAATGCGCGAATCACTGTTGGATAAGTGTTCTGATAACTAGGACTTGCAGATGAAAATGTACTTTGAAGAAGCTACGATTTCACGTGTTGTCATGAAAATTCATTTTAAAAATTGGTATAGTTTGGTATAGAAAACCGCTTAATTTAAATTGGATGAATTATTAAAATTATTAAGTACTTATGGGTGCTATAGGGTTTCAAACTTGTGGAGAAACTTCACTAACTCTAGTTGGTTTTGTATATTGTTGCAACTACCAGACAAATTACTTCATTATGGTTGTGGCTATTCTTGGTAAGAAATAAAGAATCATGTATTACCCAATTGAGATATGATGTTTTGATGGTAGTCTCTTTGGACTTACGAATAACTTAATGTACTTTTTGTATTGCAGCACTGGGTTTCTTAGGAGGCCACTTGCTATTGTTGCTGCTCAGTTGACAACTCTTAGTATTGCTTTTCTAAATGATAGGTATTTACTTATTGACTGTAATATCCATGAGTAAAAGCTTGCTGCATAATCTGATTACATTTTTGGGTTTCCATCTGAATCTTATCCTTATTAAATAAAAATTTGATTAAATTTGGCCAAGGAAATGTGCAATATGTAAATGACATGGATGGCTTGATAGATTTTATAGCTCCGTTTATCTTGGTTTGGATGTAAGTAGTAGCTGGTCAAGTGAAAGCAACTATGGTTTTGCTATATCTTTAAGTAACCACTTGGATGCTTATTAAAGACAACAAATAGGTATTGAAAGTTGTACCTTGTCATCGTACGAGGATATATATTTGTTTTAGGCTCTTAATACTAATTAAACGTCTAAAAGAGCGGTCGAGGGGAGTGAAATCTCATTACTGTACTATGTAATTTATGCATAATTACTTGCTACTTATCCTGGCTCTTGTTTGTAAACTACAAATTAATGTGCTTTTTTCAACTCTTCGCTGCTTCAAGGTATCTAAAAAGGGATTTATTATTTCTTGTTTACTTTTTCTAAATCTGAACTATAGACTTGCTCATTCCTACTTACTCTTCACTAGTGTTAGTGTTCACTTATCTTCTGTTCTGTTGTATGCCAATGACTATAATGTGCTCCTTGTATTTGTTAGATCATAGTTCTTACTAGTGTTTTCATACTATTCATCTAAAATCTTGGTATGCTTTTGAATAAATATTTTAAAATTCGTGAATGAGATGCACTGCATTACATTTTAATCCTATTTGTCTCGCGTAGGACGTGGATGTTTCACAAGAGTCTATATTACAGAAGATGGATGATCAGACTATTCTTAGTCTTAATGGATGCAGTGTAACAGATCAAGTTCTGCATTTAGTACCCAATATTCAGGTTTTTACCTCACAATTATGTCAATGCATTTGATTTGAAACTTTACACTTAATCTCCCCATCCCCTCTTTGGCTGCTGTAGAATTTTTGCACCACACTGAGATGCATGAGATTGTAGGCAAAAGGATGTGGAGTTTCCTCAAATGTAAGAATCTAGCATGGCCCCTTGTATCATCTTATGTGTACTTAAAGGTGCAGTACCTGCTATCTTAGTGAAAGATAGTTGGCGTCTCTTAAACGTGTGTCGCTTCTGTTTTGGCCAGGTTATCGGATTTCTAGGCGGTATAAATTGGGCATTGCTTGTTGCTAGGATTTGCTAGCTTTATCCTACGTAGGTCCTAGCATGTTAGGTGTTTTTATGTGCTCAGTTTTCTAGGGTTTTCTGCTTTTCCTATTGTACTGAACACAATCATTATGATCAGCAGGTTTTATATTCCTATTGGTTCTATTAGTTTAACCCATTTAATTCCTATTATTTAATACATATAAAAAACTATGATTTTGCTTTAATCATGTTGAATTGAATGGCATTCTGTGGGAGCACCATCTTTGGTTTAGTAGAAGCATTTTGCTCAACTGTGAGCAAACGTAGGTTATGCTTTTTCCCATTTTGGATGAAGTAAAAATTATGATCACTAAGATAAGGTTCTATTCTTAGGGCAAGGATAGGACAGCTCTCCCTAGCATGGGTAAGACATTGGAATCCATGGTAGCTCATGTAGTTTATGTCGGTTAGAAGAACCTTCCATAAGAAAGAGTAAAAGTAAAGATTTCAGAAACTTAAGTGTTATGGCTCACTGAGTTATTCATATGCTTCATTATTTAAGATTTATGATCTTACTGTCTCAGGTTTCACTCAAGTCCAAGGCGAGCCATTTACGCTTGGCTTGCACGAATTAAAAGCTTGTATACTTACTTAGTTATTGGTTTACTTATGAATTCACCCTCATATGCTCAGTACATTCTAGAAGTATTGATCTAGATATATGTCCGTGTGCTACATTATCTCATAATGTAGGTTTTGGTGCCCGTTTCCAATAGCAAGATTGACTTCGGCATCATTACCTGCATCCCAACGTTTGGTGAGTCCTCATAGTCCGAGGGCCCAGTCTTTTAGATTTGTGTTTCTTTGATGGAAGTATTTTTGACATTGGTTTCAGTTTATATTTGGGTCAACTGGCGTCTGTCCCAGTGGCTCTCTATTCTATAGTATAGGGTTGTAAGACTACATTTAAGTTAAAGTTCAAGAAGTTTGTGTAAAGATTTCTAATTTAAAGATTCATTTTAATTTATGAGATTGTCTATCTTTAGTTTTCTTCATATGTTATCAATCCTTATTACATGAGTTCTGAGTTAAAAATATTCCATGGGTTTGGTTGGGTCTACTCGTAGTCTTGAGAACTGTGTGATGTCCAGGGGGTATTTCTGGGGCATTACAAACTTGGTACCATAGATAGGTTTAAAGAGTCCTAGGGACTCATACAAGCTGTGCTACTTAGAGTCTTGATCACGAATCTAAAGTGCGCATAGGAGGCTATGGAATGAATTAGGAATTATCTTTTTTTCATGATCTATCATGATTACAGTTGTCTCTATTTGCCTTAAGTCATGCTTTTGCATGACAAAATATGCCCCCTCACCTAGTTGCAACATACGAAAATGATGATCTACTACTTTTGCAAATTGACCCTCTAAATGAAAACATTTCTCATGCTGACTTTTGAGCTGCCTTCCAAGATTGGCCCAAGCTGTTAATGCCAATGTTTAGGAAAATCAACAACCAACAGTCCTACTTTAGCAAAATGGTAATTTAGATGCAGCTAGGATTCAGGAATTTATAAGGATAAATCCACCTGAGTTCCATGGGTCAA
Source organism: Capsicum annuum (assembly GCF_002878395.1). Taxonomy (NCBI): domain Eukaryota; kingdom Viridiplantae; phylum Streptophyta; class Magnoliopsida; order Solanales; family Solanaceae; genus Capsicum; species Capsicum annuum. Next base: position 50,240,764 of record NC_061120.1, read on the forward strand.
CGGTGGACGAAGATCCTCAACTTTTTATTGATGAGATAAGAAAGATAATTTAGATTATGCATGTTACTGAAGAGGTTAGTGTAGAGTTGGCATCCTATAGGCTGAAGGATGTTGCTCATGATTGGGTTACTATGTGGAAGGATGGTATGGATGAGAACGCAGACCCTATGAGTTGGCAGGCATTTCAATGTACTTTTCTGGACAGGTTCTTTTCATGTGTTATGGGGGAGGCTAAGGGGGATAAGTTCATGAACCTAAGGCAGGGTTCTATGACGATGAAGGAGTACTGCCTTAAGTTCACTCATTTGTCTAAGTATTCTCCTGAATTGTTATCTGACTCTAGTGCTCGTATGAGTAAGTTTATTACTGGGGTATCTGACATGGTGTTCAAGGAGTGTAGGACTGTCATAATGATTGGGAATATGTATATTTCTAGGTTGATGACTCATGCTCAACAGGTTGAGGCAGAAAAGTTGAAGGAAAGAGAGAAGAAACAAGAGGGCTAGAACTGGATAGTTTAAGTATGGTCAGCCAAGGTTAGGAGGGGGAAGCCGTTCACAGTTTCAAGGTCATTCATCACTGCCCGCACCATCTTCAGCTAGTGCCCCTACACCCAAAAACAGGCAGAAGTAGTGAGAAGTAGTGAGGCAGGACTTTAAATTCCAGATCTCAGAACAGTGTAGCCGGGAGGGCCAGTTACCCGACATGTGCAAAGTGTGGTAGGACCTATCTTGTGATGTGTGAGCAGATGCTAACACATTTGAGCCTTTTAACTAAGAATAATTGCAAAGTCTTAAGCAACTTTTGTCATTTTTGATTGTTTTCTGTTTGATATTGCAGTAAGAGTCAAGATGTCAGAGAACCATCAATAATAGAAGTAAAAGAGTTGATTTCTGAGCAAGTAGAGAGGGAAGTATAGCTGACGGCTTGTTTGATAAGTCGTCAGCCTTGTGATAAGCTATCAGAGTTGCCGTCATCCTTAGACAAAGAATGAGCTTCTGCTGGAATTCGTGACGACATCTGTGATAGGTCGTCATCGTCAGAAGTATGATAAGCCATCAAGCTCGTTGTTAGGCTTAGGCAGGGAATGGGATTTGAAGTGAATAAGCGACAGCAATTCTGATAAGTCATCACATGTTTGATAAGCCGTCACGTCTCATCGTCAACCTAAGGTAGAGATTGTCAAAAGTGAAGAGGAGCTGACGACATTCCTGATAAGTCGTCAGACTCCTGATGAGCCGTCACACACGTCGTCGCCTGTCCGAGAAAATGCTGTGATCTATGATTTTGTTTCCATAATTAGACTGAAGTAATTAAAGCATATGTTAGGGTTTTCTAATGAGAGGGGGAGCTAACGTTTTGAGAATGTCTGCTCTCTAGTTTTCTGACTTGAACTTTACAATTATTTTTGGAGAGATTATTACAATTGTTTTGGGATTTTCTACTGTGAATCAAATCTGAGAAACACTTGTTGCTATTTATCTTGCTGTAAGTTCATATATCAAACTATGAATTCAACTTGTTGCCTTGATTATTCTATTATGAGTAGGTAAATTCCCTTAACCCGAGTTGTGAGATCTATGGGTTTGGGTTTGTAACAAAGCGTTCCAGATTCTACCGGTGGTAGAAACTTTTTGTTAATTCCATTATTTTATACTCTGACTATTGGTTGCAAACAATAGGCCTTTCTTACTGCTGATTTTCTTGAGATAAGAAATCAGCCCTAGTAAGAAGTGAATTATCAACAGGGACTTAGAAGTATCAAACTTTCATTTAATAATTAATGATGTAACATGATTAATTAACTTGAGATAACATCTTATTATGAAATATAAATTTCCTAAGTTCGTGAGAATTAGGTGGTTAAATGTCTAAATAGGTTGAGAAACACCTAGACATAACTTCAACAAGGATAGTCTGCTGTTCCTACCTACCAAAATAATCTTGAACCGTTACTAGCGTCTGTCAAATCCCAACACCCATAGAGAACATAACTCTGGTTTTCCTTATCATATTGATTTCAAACACTGAATTGAGAAGTAATTATTTGTTACCTTTCCAAAAACCCCGATTCACAGAAAACTGATAACTATCAGTTGATTAACCCGCAGATAACTCAAATTCGCACCATATTTTCTATGGGATTCGACCCCAACCTAGTTTGGTTATATATTGACAACGATCACTTACATTCTTGTAAGAGAGTTGTAGTTTAAGCATTATAAAAAATGGCATCGTTGCCGGGGAATACGATTGTAAATTGAAGTTGTGTGCTAGCAGCCTTAGCTAGAGCTCAGGTGAATGTGCAGAATGACGGTCAACAAGTACGGCATCCAAATCCTAAAGATAACGAATTGGGAGACGAGGAGTTGCTAAACCCTGGTAACCCAAGGTGTGCAGAGCAAATAGCTGCACCGGTACAACATAATGCTAACAGGAACCGTCCATTCCGAGGAAGGCAAGATCACCAGCCGGTCCAGTATGACCTCAATAATGATGATGGAATGGATGGAGCAGGTGCAACGGATGCAATTATTTCTCCACCATTAGCACCTGGGGCGAAATTCAACATTACGACTATTATTATTCCTGGGGATGATCCGAACTTGCATCTAGTGAACTATGTCACCATTTGTAAATCTTTTGATAACCCAGGAGTGGGTCAGAATGCTATTCGTTTGAGATTGTTTCCGTTGTCTCTGTCTGGGGAGGCAACATTGTAGCTTAATAAGCTGACGCCTGATTCTATAACCAGCTGGAGGCAATTGAAAGGAGCTCTCCTAGAAAGGTTCTTTCCACCTTCCTGAAGGGTACAGTTGAGGAATGAGATCAGCAACTTTAGACAGCTCCCAACTGAAGCCTTGCATGAAACCTAGGAGAGATTTAAAAAAAAGCTGACGCTGTGTCCAAACCATAACATGACGAACATATACTTGATGAAGACTTTGTACAGGGCTCTTAACTTTGTGACAAAATCGATTACGATAATGCTGCTGATGGTTCATTTGTTGATCTTACATTCCCAGAGGCTTTAGAAATGCTTGAGAGAATGACCAAATAGAGTCGGGCATGGCATACTAGGGACTCTGTGGTAGCAAGCCCCACTATTTCTATTGGTATGATTGCGGAACAGCGCAGAAGAGATGAGGAGCGTGATTAAGACATGGCTCACCTAAAAATGTAGATGGACTTACTAACCAAGCATTTACTGTCAGGTAAAACTAAGAAAGTGAAGGTTGTGGGATCGCAGAGCAAAGCGGTGTCAGACTCAGAAGAAGAGGCGAACTATGTAAATAATTTGGGGGGTTTCCGAGGCAATAGCCAAGGAAATCAAGGTCAGACTTATTATGACAAGGATGGATATAAGAACCAGGAGCAAGGTAATTAGATGAGCAATAATGATAGGAGCGGGTTATATGTCCCTCCTGGAAATCATGAGGCTGCTACAACAAGTTCTGAAAAGATATCCCTGGAGGAGATGATGGTTAAAGTGTTAAAGGGAGTAGAGGCTACCAACTCAGGGGTGACTACCATGATGATCGATTTGTCCTCTATGAGTCAGTTGGTAAATTCGCACTCCACTTCAATCAAACAGCTGGAACAGCAAATAAGCCAACTCTCTGCAGTGCTGAAGCAAAGGAAGAGTGGAACGTTACCAAGTGATACATCTTAGAATCCGCTAAGTGATGGCTCATGTATGGCAATTACCACTAGGAGTGGTAAAATATTACCTGGCCCTTCTGTGGGCAAAAGTTTGATTGAAGATATGACTGAAGTAGATGATGAACCCAAAGAAGAATGTCTAGTGGAGTCTGGGTTGCTGGATGGTTCTGATGATGCTCCGGAACAAGGAAAAGAGAAGGAAAAAGAAGTAGTGGTGAAAACTCTCCCAAGACCACCACCTTCCTTTTCTCAAAGATTGAAGAAGAAGGTTGACAACATGAAATTTAGTAAATTCATTGCAATGTTGAAGCAGTTAACGATAAATGTTCCTTTGGTGGATACACTCGAGCAAATGCCAGGGTATGCTAAATTCATGAAGGACCTTGTGACGAAGAAAAGAGTGGTGAGCTACGAACCGGAGGATAATCTCCATCATTGTAGTGCCATTTCTATACAATCCTTAGTCTAGAAGAAGGCCGATCCTGGAGCATTCACTATTCCATGTACAATCGAGTCTCTTAATTTTGCTAAGGCCCTATGTGATCTGGGGGCGAGCATAAATTTGATGCCGTTAGCCGTGTATAAAAAGCTAGGTTTGGGGGATCCTACCTCGACAAACATGCAGTTGGAGATGGCAGATAGGTCTGTAAAACGGCCAGTAAGAATATTACATGATGTATTGGTAAATGTGGTCGACTTTATACTTCCTGATGATGTTGTAGTCCTACACTGTGAGGTGGATTTTGAAGTACCCATCATTTTAGGTAGACCATTCCTTGCTACTGGGAGAGTAGTAGTGGACATAGAGCTGAATGAGCTGAAGTTTAGGTTCAATGACAAAGAAGCATGATTCGAAATGCACTCATCCATGACACAGCAAAAGGAGAGGAGTGTCTTCTCAATCATGGATGTGTTTTATGAAGATGGGAAAGAGGTAGCAACATGGTGTCTTGACGAAGTCTGAGTAGTCAATATAATCGAGTTGTGCTGCGATGTTAAATCAAGCGCTACATTGGAGGCAACCCATGATCCCTATGCTTGATCTACTACAGGTATACCCTAACCCTTAGTTTAGTTTTTCTTTGATTTTAAGTTGAGGGTGTAGGGTGAGTTGTTGTTGTAACATTTTATAGTTGACTAGGAGAAATACAAGTACCTGAGGCAGTTAACGTGGTTTTGTTATTTTGTGAACACCTCTCAAATGGTCTGATTGTTTGACTGTGAGATTTACATCTAATTGTGACCACTGTGCATCTTGTTATGGTATTAGTTCTAGTGACTTGATAATCTTTGCTAAACAATTGCATGAACTGGATAAGTAGTAACTTGTGATATACTTGTGTGCCATGTGCGTGTGAGATCTTACTTAGTTCCCTTTGTATCTTGAATCCAAAACTTTCCCAGTTAGTCTTACCTAGATTGAAGGATATGGGTTAGGAAAGGATCATAGGCTGTTTTGATATTAGCCACTTTTAGCCTAAATGACCTTCCTTGTATGCATAATATCCCTTGATCCCTATTTTGAGCCTGAATAGCCTATTTCTTTTTTTTTTTGTGATACCTATCACCGTCTCATTTATAACATAATTAACCTATTTTGATCCTGGTCCTTCTTAGATACTATGCACCTTGACCTAGGCAAATGGCCTAAGTTGATGGTGTCTATCACAGGGGTGCGTGATGTAAAATGAGTATGAAGAAAGGTAGAATAAAAGAAAAGAATAAAAAGCTGGGTGTGGTGGAAAAGAACAAGAAAAGAAAAGTTGTGAAAAAAAGAAGTGATTGTAGAAAAGACCGCACCCATCCTGAATATGTGTGATCAATAAAAAAGAAGAATAAAAAAAGATTAATAAGTGAGACCCTAGAAGCTAGTGTGGTGTTAAGGAGGCTTAGTCACTTTAAATATCATTGAGTATCATACCAGCCCCTGGCCTACATTACAAGCCAAAGAGAAGACCTATAGTGATCCTAGCTGACCTGTCTGAAAATCTTACTAATGAAAATAAGGAAAAGCCTATGGTATTTGGCATACATTGATTGGAATTTCATTCTAAAAGTTAGATTCTTTTGACTGTCCCCATGGTTACATATGTGATTTTTGATATAAGTGGAATGAGACTTCTTTATAGTGAGGGCACACTGGTTACGTTGCTAGTTTCTAACTTGTTTGGATAGTGTAATTTTGGTACAAGCATGGTTTCATGTGTCTCGCATTGTTGTTCTTCAATAATATGCACAGTTGTTGTTTTTAAATTAATTGACCTTGGAGATAGTGAAGATGTTTTGAGATAATATGGATGGTTGACTGCCGAATGTACTTTGTATTCTCTTCGTTGTGTTTTAGTTGCTTGAGGACAAACAATTGTTTTAAGTTGAGGGTGTTCATTTGTGAGCAGATACTAACATATTTGAGGCTTTTAACTACGAATAATTGCAAAATCTTAAGCAACTTTTGTCATTTTTAATTGTTTTTTGTTTGATATTGCAGTAAAAGTCAAGATGCAAGAGAACCAGCAATAATGGAAGTAAAAGAGTTGATTTTTGAGCAACTAGAGAGGGAAGTATAACTGACAACTTTCTGATAAGTCGTTAGCCTTGTGATAAGCTATCAGAGTTGTTGTCAGCCTTAGACAGAGAATGAGCTTCAGCTGGAATTCGTGACGACATCTGTGATAGGCTGTCAGAAGTGTGATAAGTCGTCAGACTCGTCGTTAGGCTTAGGCAGGGAATGGGATTTGACGTGAAGAAGCGACGACAATTCTGATAAGTCGTCATATGTTTGATAAACCTTCACGTCTCATCGTCAACCTAAGGAAGAGATTGTTAAAATTGAAGAAGAGCTGACGACATTCCTGATAAGTCATCAGACTCCTGATAAGTAGTCACACACGTCGTCGCCTATCCAAGAAAATACTGTGATCTATGATTTTTTTCCATAATTAGGCTGAAGTGTTTAAAACATATGTTAGGGTTTTCTAAGGAAATGGGTGGGGGGGGGGGGGGGGGGGGAGGGGACCTGACGTTTTCAGAATCTTTTCTCTCTAGTTTTCTAACTTAAACTTTACAATTATTTTTGGAGAGATTATTACAATTGTTTTGGGATTTTCTACTGTGAATCAAATCTGAGAAACACTTGTTGCTATTCATCTTTCTGTAAGTTCATATATAAAACTATGAATTCAACTTGTTGTCTTGATTATTTTATTATGAGTAGCTAAATTCCCTTAACCCGAGTTGTGGGATCTATGGGTTTGGGTTTGTAACGTAACTAAGTGTTCAAGATTCTAACGGTGATAGAAACTTCTTGCTAATTCCATTATTTTTTAATCTGACTATTGGTTGCAAACAATAGGCCTTGCTTACTTGTAATTTTCTTGAGATAAGAAATCAACCCTAGTAAGAAGTGGATTATCAATAGGGACTTGGAAACATCAAACTTCCATTTAATAATTAATGTTGTAACAAGATTAATTAACTTGAGATAACATCCTGTTATGAAATATAAATTCCTTAAGTTTGAGAGAATTAGGTGGTTAAATGTCTACATAGGTTGAGAAACATTTAGACATAACTTTGACAAGGATAGTTTGTTGTTCCTACCTACCACAAGAATCTTGAACCATTACTAGCGTCTGTCAAATCCCAACACTCTTAGAGAACATAACTCTGGTTTTCCTTATCATATTGATTTTAAACACTGAATTGAGAAGTAATTATTTGTTACTTTTCCAAAAATCCCCATTCATAGGAGCTGATAACTATCAGTTGATTAACCCGTCGATAACTCAAATTCAAACCATATTTCCTGTGGGATTCAACCCCAACCTAGTTGGGTTATATATTGACAACGATCGTTTACATTTTTATAATAGAGGTGTAGTTTGAGCATTATCATCTTGGTAAGTGTTTCATGGGCAAAAAGGGTAGTTATGGTTGTGGTAAGATGGGCCACAAAATCAAGGAGTGCTCATATGCTAAGAAAGGGAGCAAAGATACTTATCCTCAAACTCAGGCTACTAATATAGTACCTCAGCCAGGCCGCCAGCTCCACCACAAGATGCGTTTTCCAACACTGGTGGTGGTCAGCGCCATAATTAGTTTTATGCATTACCATCCTGTAAGAAGCTGGAGAGTTCACTAGATGTAGTAACTGGAATGCTTTATGCCTTTCACCTTAATGTTTATGTGTTGTTAGACTCAAGATCGAATTTCTTGTATGTAACTCCCTTGGCTGCTATAAATTTCAGGATAGGTCTTGAAAGTCTTTCCAAATCCTCTTCAATTTCTACCCTAGAGGGTGAGTCAGATGTTCGTCTATAGGGAGTGTCCTATCATCGTCTTCCACAAGATCACTTTAGTAGACCTGATAGAGTTAGAGATGGTAGATTTCTATATTATTCTAAGAATGGATTGGCTCTATTAATGCTATGCATCAATAGATTATCGCACCCGCATGGTAAAGTTTCATTTTCCTTATGAAGAAGTTTTTGAGTGGAAGGGTAGTTCTATGTCTCCTGAAGGTCATTTCATCTCTTATCTTAAGGCCCGAAAGTTAATATAAAAAGGGTGTATCTATCATTTAGTCTAAGTCAAAGATACTAATTTGGAAGTACCGATAGTTCAGTCAGTCCGGGTGGTAAACGAGTTTCTGAAGGTTCAGTATTGATCTTTATCCTGATACTCAGTGTATCTCCATCCATCCTTACCATATGGCTCTGGCTAAACTTATGGAGTAAAAGGAGCAGCTTAAGGACCTCTTAGATAATGGTTTTATCAGGCCTAGTCTTTCTCCATGGGGCGCTCTATGGGGCGATCTGGTCCTTTTTGTGCACAAGAAAGATGGTACTCTTAAAATGTGTATAGATTATAGATAGCTAACAAGGTTATAATCATGAACAAGTATCCCTTTCCTAGAATCGATGAATTGTTTGATCAGCTTCAGGGTGACAGGTGGTTCTCCAAGGTTGTCCTTAGATCAGGATACTATCAGTTGAAAGTTAGGGAACAAGACATTTTGAAAACTACTTTCTAAATGAGGTATGGCCATTTTGAGTTTTTAGTTATGTTATTTGGAGTAACAAACACTCTTGAAGCCTTTATGGATTTGATGAATAGGGTCTTCAAGAAGTATTTTGACATACTTGTCATTTTCTTTATAGATGCCATACTGGTGTATTCCAGGAGTAAGGAAGAGTTCGCAGACTATTTGAGAACTGTACTGTAGGCCCTCAGGACCGTCAGTTGTATGCAAAATTTGGTAAATGTGAGTTTTGGTCGGAATCTGTTACCTTCTTGGGGCATGTTATTTTAAAGGTTGTTATTGATGCAGATCCTCAAAAGACTAATGTAGTTAAGCACTATCCTAGACCTATCACTCCTTCGATATTAGGAGTTTGTTGGGTGGTTTAACTGGGTATTATAAAAGGTTTATTAAAGGGTTTTCCTCAATAGCTGCGCCATTGACTAAGCTGACCAAAAAGAAAGTGACGTTTATGTGGTCAGATAAGTCTGAGAAGAGTTTCCAAAAGTTGAAAGATAGATTGACTTTAGCTACAGTGTTAGTTTTTCTAGAGGGGTTGGAAGGATTTGTGGTATATTGTGATGCTTAAAGAGTTGGATTAGGTTGTGTGTTGATACATAATGGGAAAGTGATAGCCTATGCCTCCAGGCAACATAATGGTCACGAAAAGAATAACCTAACTCATGACTTGGAGTTAGCTGTTGTAGTTTTTTCTTTGAAAATTTGGAGGCACTACCTCTATAGTGTGAATGTTGATGTTTTCACTTACCATAAGTCTTCAGTATGTGTTTTCTCAGCTGGTGTTAAATCTTCATCAAAGAAGGTGGTTGGAGTTACTAAAAGATTATGACATGAGCTTAATCTATCATTCGAGTAAGGCTAATGTGGTGGATGATGCGCTAAGTAGGTTTTCCATGCATAGTGTGTCTCATATGAAGAAGGAAGAGTGAGAATTGGCCAAAGAGATGCATATATTAGCCCATTTGGGAGTCTATTTGATTGACACTGATGATGGGGGGGTATTAGTATAGAATTATTTCAAAATCATCTTTTGTAGTGGAAGTGAAGGAGAAACAGCGATAAGATCCCATACTCAACCAAATATTGGAAGCAGTCCAGCAATAAAAAGCTGAGGTTTTCTCCCAAGAGGGAGATGGTGTACTCCATTTTTAAGGTAGTCTTTGTGTTATGAATGTAGATGAGTTAAAGGAAAGGATACTAGTTAAGGCTCATGGTTCAAGGTATTCCATTCATTTGATTAATACTATGATGTACCGAGACCTACGGGAAATTTTTTGGTGGAATGGTAGTAAGAGAGACATAGCAGAGTTTGTGAAAAAATGACCCAATTACCAACAAGTCAAGGTTGAATACCAAATCCGGGTGGTACATTGCAAGATATTAGTATGCCTACTTGGAAGTGGAAAGTAGTGAATATGGATTACATTATAGGGTTGCCTCATACAAGACATGAACATGACTCAATTTGTGTCAGTAGAGCGAATGACTAAGTAAACCCATTTCCTATCGATTAAGACTTTAGATACATCAAAATATTGTGCCGGAATATATATCCACTAGTTAGTAAGGCTTTATAGGATACCTTTATCTATCATTTCAGAGAGAGACGCAGTTTACTTTGGAGTTTTGGCAATCTTTTTTGAAAGGCCTTCGTACAAAGGTTAATCTTAGTACTGCTTTTTATACGTAGAATGATCGTCAGGCTTAACGTACAATTCAGATATTAGAAGACATGCCGAGGGCGTGCGTTTTAAACTTTAAAAGAAGTTGGGATGACCATCTACCTTTTATTGAGTTCGCTTATAACAATAGTTATCACGCTAGTATTCAAATGGCTTTATTTGAAGCATTGTATAAGCGTAGATACAGATCACCTATAGGTTTGTTTGAGATTGGTGATACCGCTTTTATTGGGCTAAAATTTGTTCTTGAAGCTATGGAAAAGGTTCAGTTGATTCGTGAAATGTTGAAGACTGCTCAGAGTCGTCAGAAGTCATATACTGATGTAAGAAGAAGAGAGCTCCAATTTGAAGTGGGCAATTGGGTATTCTTAAAGGTGTCACCTATAAAGAGAATAATGATATTTTAAAGAAAGGGAAGTTGGGTCTGCATTTATTGTTCCGTATGGGATAGTAAAGCATATTAGAGAGGTGGCTTATGAATTGAATCTTCCATCAAAGTTAGCTGCGGTTCATCTAGTGTTTCATGTTTTGATGTTAAAGAACTATATTGGAAATCGTCCTTAATAGTTCCCCTAGAGAGTATTGGGGTCAAGTATAAATTATTGTATGCGGAGATTCCTATGGAGATACTTGATAAGCAGGTCCGAAGGTTAAGGAATAAGGAAGTAGCGTCTGTGAAAGTTTTCTTGAGAAACCAATTGGATGAAGGGGCCTCTTGGGAAGCTGAAGCAGACATGATGGTCAAGCATCCTCATCTCTTTTCTTCAAACTTAGTTCCTACTGATGGTAAATAGTTATTTTCAGCCAAGACTCTCTCTTTTTAAGTTTGTTTAAGCATTCTAGATTTGTATCATATATAAGGTGTGGTTGGATACTTATGATAGATGTAAGCTTGTTTATAAGTTTATTGTTGGTGTGATTGATTCTTCTTCTAGTCCTAAGTGATGCCACATTCAAAGATGAATGTTTCCAAGGGGAGATATTGGAATACCCCATCTCTGAAAGTTTTTGGTCCATCATTTGACTCATTCCTTGAGTCGTATGTACAACATACGAGTGGTAACTTGAAATAGTATCCAAAGCGGGGTTGCATGGCAGGAAATGTATTGTAGGTTTGACTTGACCCTGGGAGTCATCAAGTAGGGTATGAGTCATATGGAGATAGGTCATAAGTTCATCAGTGTAGACTGTAAACTCTAGAGTTTCTGTCCACGATACGGGTAGGGTGATAAGAGTTGTATGAAGAAGACACTATTCGTAGTTGGAACTAGTATGTTGACCAATGCGTACCCTCCTAGATGATGTCAAGCTACTGAGTTATGAAGACTAGTCACATCCTTCCATACGAGTCGTATGATCAACTCGTAAAAACTGGTGAGTAAGTTCTCAAAGTTAAGGGGATTTTATTCTTTTACCCCTTATAACTTCCATCCCACGACATTTAACCCCAAGGAGCATTGCTTTTTCTCTCTTTTCTAATTGATTAAAAAACACTTTTCTCTCCTCCCATTCTTAAGAACAAGTTTAGTATTTCTTCGTCAAGATCATCTCCCAATTCCCAAAGGTCAAGTTTATTACACCAAGTCAAGAAATTCAAGGTATGTGGGGTTTATGAACGAGGATATTCTTTCATTGTTGTGCCCATAACATGTTTTAAAGTTAAAGTTATATGATTTGCTATTAAGGTTCATACTCAAATTTTCTTGTTTTGAGTTTATGAAATTATCATGTGATTGAAGTATTAAAGTGCATACATTCTCTCATCTATCTATGTTTTGACTTGAAGATTCTCTATTATGGTTTGAATATCATAAGTTTGATTTGATATTTTGACTAAAGATTTCCAATTGAGTTTTGAGAATGTTATTGTATCACAAGTTATATGAAAGCAAGCATGAGATTTAAGGCTTAAGTATAAGAACTAAGTCTGCAAAAAAGATTTGATCTTTTGATCTAATGACAAGACTTGAAATCCACAAATTTGTTCCTTCTTATTATGATTTAAGCAAACAGAAGGATAACTGGTTTCCAATATATAAACCCTTATGCTAGTTTAAGGTGGATTTCTTAAGTATGAGCACATATATATTAACTTTTGGAGTAGTATTTAGCACCAAGAAGGGAATGCGGATGAGCGAATCCTAAATTTCCGAAAACTACGAGGCAAGTAGGTTAAGTTTTTTCAATTATAGATGAAATAAAGAATAGTGTTCACTAAGATAAGGTTCTATTCTGAGGGCAATAGGACAACTCTACTCACGTGGGTAAGACGTTGGACTCTATGGTAGTTCTCATGGTTTATGTCGATTAGAAAAAATCCAATAAAAAAGATTAAAAATAAATATTTTAGAAACTAAGCGTTATGGTTTACTAAGTTAGTCATATGCTTCATTATTTATGACTTATTATCTTGTAATCTCAATTTTCACTCAAGTCCAAGGCGAGCCATTTAGGTTTAGCTTACACCATTTGAAAGCTTGTGTACTAACTAAGTTATTATTTTACTTATGCATTCATCCCTACGTGCTCAGTACATTCTAAAAGTAATGATCTATATTTACATCTGTGTGCTACATTGTCTTATAATGTAGGTTCTGGTGCCCAGTTCATGCGGCACGATTGACTTCGGCATCATTACCTATATCTCAACGTTTGGTGATTCCTTATAGTCTAAGGGCCCAGTTTTTTTAGATTTATGTTTCTTTAATAGAAGTATTTTTAACACTGGTTTCAGTTTATGTTCGGGTCAGCTGGGGTCTGTCCCAATGGCTCTCTATTCCATAGTAGAGGCTTGTTAGACTATGTTTAAGTTAAAGTTCAAGAAGTTTGCGTAATGATTTCTAAGTTAAAGATTCACTTTAAGTTATGGGATTTTCTATCTTCAGTTTTCTTCATATGTTAGCCATCCTTATTACATGACTTCTGAGTTGAAAAAATTCCATTGGTTAGCTTGGGGCTACTCATAGTCCTGAGCATCATGTGACATCCAGGGCGTTACATAGATAAATTTTCTGCCTAAGTTGTAGCTCCATTGAGGATTGATCTTAGCTTATTTACTAAGAAGTTTTCTATAGCAGGAGAAAAAAAGGTAAATATAGTAGGTTTTCAAGGTATGGCTCCTAGGCATAATGATTGTAATGGTAAGAAAGAGGTTATGTATTTAGATAATTAGGTGGCTAATTTCTAAGACAAGAGTCTAATCAAGACAATTTAAACTCTGGGAAAGGAATAATGGTCAAAGTACTACATAGATAACAACTACAATAGGTTTGGGTATAGAGACATAAGTTAGGGAAGAATTGGTGATTGAAGGAGAAAAGATAATTGTAAGCATAGAAGTTGCCTCTATGTTCCATCGAGGAATCGAGATGCTGATTCTAGCAATTCAAGGATGGAAGTCATGCTTGCAAAAGTACTGAAAGGGGTGGAGAAAATGTAAGGCTTCCATAAAGAGCATAGGGAAGTTATTTCAGGTATGATTCAAAAGGTTGAATCACATGCTACTGCCATTAAGCAGTTTGAGCAATAATTTGATTAGACATCCATTGTATTGAATCAGCATTAACAAGGTACACTTTTGATAAAAACCATCAAAAATTCTAAAAATAAAGGTCATTTCTTAGCTATTACAACTAGGAGTAGTAAGATGATCGCTGATCCATTTATGTCTGTGGTTGCTGAAAATAAGGTTGATCTGATAATTTTCAGCGATGAGAAAGTGGCCAAATTTGAAAATTAAGTTTTTGGTGAAAATATGACTGAAAAGCCTCTTATTACTGAAAAAAGGCTAAGGCAAAAATGGGGAACAAAAAGGAGGTCACACAAGCATTGATTCCCATTCTTTGGCCACTTTCGTCTTTTAAGATTGAAGAAGAAGGTTGAAGAGGGAAAGTATCACAAGTTCATATCTATGTTTAAAGAATTATCATTGAATGTCCCTCTAGTTAAGGCTCCAGAACAAATGTTAGGTTAAACAAAATTTAGGATGGATTTGGCGATAAAAAAGATGACTATGAGTTTTGAGCACATTAACATTATGCACTGTTATTGTGCAATTGATTTGCAGTCTTTAGTTTAGAAGAATAATGATCCTTGAACTATCAGATTCCATGTACCATTTCGGTCTTTGAATTTTGCAAAAGCTTTATGTTTTTTGGGTGCTAGCATTAATTTGATTCCACCAGCAGTTTATAGACAGTTGGGTTGGGGTCGCCCAAACTGACTTCTATAAGATGTCGCATGATAGATCACGCTGTGAAGAAAATTGTGGGAATTTTATGTGATATTTTTGAAAAGGTTGCTTCCTTTATTTTTTTGTTGATTTTATCATCCATGACTGTGAGGTCGACTTTTAGTTTCCCATTATATGTAGGAGACCATTCCTTGTGATTGTACATGCATTAGTTGGAATAGAGACTGGGTAGATTATATTTTCGTTGAATAACGAACATATGACTTTTAATGCGTGTCAATCCATGAAGCATCCAAATATATGCAAGTGATTTCTTTGATTGACATAGTTGATAAGGATGTCTTGGTATCTCCTACTAAGGAAAGGCTTAGTGTTGAAGCACTTGAAGCAGTCATTATAAAATTTAGAGGTGATGACATTGATGGCTATAACAATATGGGGAGTGCAGTTGCTAATAGGGGTTCATATAGTTTTGCACCAAAGAAGATAGATCTTTATTTGATTAATAGAGTGACCCCACTATCTAAGCCTTTTATTTAGGAGCCTCCAATGTTTGAGCTCAATGCTCTTCTATCCCAACTTTATTATACAGTTTTGGGAGCCAACAATACTTTGTTGGTTATTATTGCAACTCATTTGGTAGATTGGCAAGTTGGAGCTTTAGAATTTATTTTACAGAATTTCAAGAGGGCTATTGGATGGTCCATTGTGGATATAATTGGGATTCCATTTGTAATTCACATGCACAAAATCCAACTTGAGTTGTATTGTATGCCTTGCATTAAACATCAACGTAAAATTAATCTGCCTATGTAAGAGGTTGTGAAGAAAGGAATTCTCAAGTTGTTTGATGTGGGGGTATTTTAACCTATTGTTAATAGAAAATTAGTAAGCCTAGCCCAATTTGTTTTTAAAAATAATGGAAACACTTGGGTTCCAAATGAGAAGAATGATCTTAATCCTATGAAGTCGATCATCAAGAGGCTTGTATACATGGACCATAAGAAGTTGAATGTATGGACTGTGAAGGATCACTTTCTAATTCCTTTCATGGATCTATTGTTAGACCATCTCACTGGTAGAGGATGGTATTGTTTATTGTTAGATACTCGGGTAACAATCAGATTTAGATTGCTCATGAGGACTAAGAGAATACTTTTACTTGTCCATATGGACGTTTTCATTCAATAAAATGCCTTTTGGTATATATAATGTACTATCCACCTTTTAACATTGCTTGATGTCTATCTTTTCTGACATGGTGGAAGACATGATTGAGGTATTTATGGAAGACTTCTTGGTTTTGGTGTCTTGATTGAAGATTGTTTGGCATATCTTGCTAGTGACTTGAGGAGATGTGAAGATTGGAAGTTCCACTTCATGGTCAAAAAAGGAATAATGATTGGTCACAAAATTTTAAAGAAGAGGATTGAGGTTGAGAAGGTGAGGATTGAGGTGATTGAAGAGTTTCCTCCACTAATTTTTGTGAAAGGTACTCAAAGTTTTTTAGGACATATAGGTTTTTACTATAGATTCATCATGGATTTCTTTAAAATTGCAAATCACTTGTGCAAATTTTTTTGGAAAGGAGGTAAAGTTCACTTTTGATGATACATCCTTTAAAGAATTAAAGTATCTAAAAGGGAAATGGATCTCATCCTCTATTATAGTGTTACACGATTGGTCCATGCCATTTAAAGTTATGTGTGAAGCTAGAAGCATGGGGCTAGGAGTAATCCGAGGCCAAAGATGAGAGAAGATCTTACATCCTATTTATTATGCTAGAAAAGCACTTAATCTTAGTCAAGAAAAATATACTATGACTAAACAAGATTTACTTGCTATGGTGTTTTCATTTGAGATACTTCGATATTATTTGCTTGGCATGAAAGTGATTCTGCATACTGACCAAGCATCTCTTAGATACCTTATGGTAAAGAAGGATGTGAAACCAAGGTTGATCAATTGGGTACTCCTATTTCAGGAATTTGAGTTTGAGATCAAGATCTAAGGGGGATTGAAAATCAAGTGGCTGACCACTTATCACGTCTTAATGAAGAGGCAATGCTGAAACTGAAGGATGAGCTTGACATTGATAATACTTTTCTAAATCAACAGGTACTAGCCATATCACATGACTTTTTTCCATTGTTTTCAAACATTACCAATTATTTAAATGTGATGTGGTTCTAGAGGACCTATTACATCAACAATGAAAAAAGTTTATACGTGATGTGAGGATGTTCTTCTGGAATGATCCATACTTGTTATAGATTTGTTAGACAAAATTATTTTAAAATGCACTCATTATATAGAGATGATGAGTATTTTAGAGACAAGACACTTGTCACCAGTTGGGGTGAACATAGTGATGCATGGACTACACACAAAACATTGCAATGTGGATACTACTGGCCTATCATTCACTACATGATTATGTAAGGACGTGTGACCAATGCATAAGTTAAAGGAACGTCTCATGAAACAAAGAGCTTCCAATAGACATGATACAAGAGCTTCATCTATTTAATGTATGGGGCATTGGTTTCACTAGCACCTTTGTGAGCTTATATGGTATGAAGGATTTTTTTGTAGTTGTTGACTAAGTTACAAAGTTGGTGGAGGCAGTTTTACTTCAGAACATTGAATGAAAGAGTGTCACAATATTTTTGAGGAAGAATATATCCTATAGAACAGTTCACAAAGGGCAATCATGAGTGATGAAGTCTTGCACCTTAGCAATCGTCTATTAAAAGTCTTTCTTGTGAAATAGGGTAGGAAACATAGGGTGAAAAAACTTTACCATTCTTAATCAAGTAGGTAGTTTGAGGTTTCCAATTGGGAGATTAAGTCTATTTTGAAAAAGACTATTAATACCAGTAGCACGGACTGGGCTAGAAAGATAGATAATGCTTTATGGGTCAACTGGACTGCATTCAATGCCCCTATTGGTGCATTCCGTATCAGCTTGTATTTGGTAAGGCATGCTACTTGCTTGTTGAACATGACCATAAGGCATGGTGCACACCAATACACATAAATTTACAATAGTACGACAAAGTTGAGACTAGAGCAGTTGAATGAGATGATTGAATTCTCTCTATTCCAATGAATGTTCAGCCTTGTGCAAAGAGAAGATGAAATTATACTATGACCGTAATATTGAGAAAAGAGAACTCACAGTGGGTTACATGGTATTGTTATTTAATTCCAGGCTAAAGTTGTTTCCTAGAAAGCTGAGGTCAAGATGGATTAGTCCTTACAAAATATTGACGGTGTATCCATATGAGGCGATTAAGCTTGAAAATGATGAGGGCCTAAATCTTAAGGTGAATGGCTAAAGGGTGAAACATTACCTAGGTTATATACATAAGGTCAAGATGATTTGTGATGCAGTTCATGGTGAAGTATATAATTAACCGGGAACACCAAAGTCATGTAACGACATTAAATCAAGGGCTTTATAGGAGGAAAACAATGGGTATGTTTGGTGAAGTCTGAGTAACCAAACTAGCAACATCATGCCGCAATGTTAAAAGAAGTGATGCTTGGGAGGAAATCCAATGATTTTGTACTTATTTATTTATAGGGTAATATTTTATATATATATGCAGGGATAATACAAAAAAGAAACCAAAGAATTGGAACAAAAATTGAACCCATGAAAGTAATGTACAATCATGAAAGTTCTCACAATTGGGGTTATATCATCTGTGTACGGTCTGGAGAAATAATTTTTAGGATTTGGTCCTACGATTGAGCATCCACAGTCGTACCAATATTGCATGATTGTGGAATCAATCACCTAACTGAACTCCTATAAATCAACTTCCAAAAGATGGAACCTACGATTTTAAGGAATGATCGTGGTTAGATACCATGATCGTACTTACGATTCATAGGTTTTTAGGTAAGTTTTATTATGTTCTCATAATACAAAGGGATACCTCGATCATGGTATATGATTTTCCTAAAATTACACCTCCAAAAAAAATGTAATGCGGTTGATGAATCGAATATAACCCAACAAGGTTGTGGTCAAACCCATCAGGAATAGGATGAAATTCAATCAAGTGGTTGTCAAGATAATTAGCAAACAAGTAGGGGTGTGAAATAGAAGAGAAATAGTAAAAATTATTGGTTGTATAAATTGTAATCAATATAATAAATCACTAAGATTGTGTTTCATGTGATTTCATAATTATTATTTGTTGTTGTGGTTTTCTCATGCAAGAAAACTATTATGATGCATTGTATACTAAATCTAACAATATATTTTTATCTAAATATCTCTCAACCTTTATTAGATGAATACACTCTTCTCTTCTCATACTCTAAGTGTCGCACTACTAACCCTTGTTCTTGATCTAAGATTAACTATCCATATTATGTCTCCAGTTACAAGATGAAGGTTAATAGCTTAACATCCCTGTTGTTATTTCCGTTATGTCAGGACCCGAGTCGAGACCCTGGCCGCGACGAGCATCCCGAACTGTATAAGCTTGGGTGCCCCTTCTTGTCTAGTACTCATGAACACCATTCATAACAATAAAGGAAAGATGCGGAATGTAACAAACGGAATCATGGTCATACTCTGAGTTCGGTTTAACATTTCAGAAATAAGGAAATCAACAACTAGAAAACATCTGTTCCGATCTGCAAAATCTCTATTACATATGAAATTACCAAATTTTCTGAAACTGGGGATAAGGCCACCAGTGGACCTAAACCAAAGTAAATAACAAGTATCTAAAAAGAAATAGGCCTTCCAGAATAGAGAAGGCTAACAAACTGCACACTTCACTTCTTTCTGAAAAACTTTATGGCTTAGCAGGACCTTTAGACTGAGCCTCAGACCCTGAAATATAGGGGATGAATACAATTGTACTGGTATGCAGAGCAATTCAAAATAATGAATTAATACATATATTACATAGGTGAGAGCAAGTCATAAAACATTATGCATGAAATAGTTCAAAATACATGGGCCATCTCGAATGCTCTTTAAACAATCTTGTAAATGCAACTCTATGCTTTGAATTACTTTTGAGCTAGGTAGTATACCCTACAACTCTGAAATTCTATGGGCTATATGGAATCTTCCCTTGACTCGGTAGCCATGCCCCCAACTCAAGTTTTCCATAAGAATTGGAGTCACTGTCTCTGATACGCCACAAGGCACTAAGCCAGCGTATAATCCCTCTTGGGGATGTAATGAAACCCATATCAGTAAAACACGATTTTGGGCTAGGAATTATTTGAACTCAAGACTTCTTTGGGCAACCACCTAATCCTCTTTAAGCCCATTTTCAGCTCTTTTAAGACATGTATTTTCTGAAATCAAATCTAAAACTCTTACTCTGTTATGCCATTCATTTATGTGGTTGCGTCATACCGTTGATTAGCAAGTCATATCTCTAAGCCATACATTATCATGTTACAGTCTTCTGTTTCAAAGCATTATTTTCAGACCACCAAACTATTCAAATAGTATATGAAGATGCATATAGTAAAATTCATAAAAACATAGGCAAAGATTCTCAACTTCAATTCACAAACATATGGTGGTCACTTTTTTTGTAATAAACCATGGAATTCTTTCAATAATCTTCTTTAACATTTACAAACCATAAAACACTTGTAAGATACAAAAACACCCTCTGTTCAATTCACAGACAAGATCAAGTTCGTAACAACATTTAAAACACTTATCTTATAATTTCAATCATGCAATTCGATATCGCATCGGTTCACTGCTTCATCGATGCGTCCATCAATGTGGTGCGTCAACTTAGTGTTGGTTTACTATTTCCAACATCCAAACTCACCTCTAATGCTGTCCAAAAAATCCGAAACTTCCCCTACATATCCTGTTTACTCCCCAGAACATGAAACAACTTAAAAATCCATATCTTAAGATTGGAAAAATTGATTTAGAGATCACACAAGTTTAGGAGCTTAAAATATGACTAAGTCCTTTTTGACACTTGGGAAATTTTCAAGTTGCTTGCCTCTCAAACATGCTACTAGGTGAGATACCACGTAGAATATTTTTATGGGGTGTTATATTATCTCTCTTTTGGGATCATTCATCCCCGAATGATGATACGGAACACAGGTAAACACGATTTATCTCAGTGAGTAGAAGATAAAATGAATAAGGCAAGGATTGTACCTTCTATTTCGTCATTCACCAGATCAAAAAGATTTGGGTATCTTGTACACATATCATCCTCTGACTCCCAAGTAGCTACCGCAACTTTCTAATTTTTCCACAACACCTTAACCAAAGTTATTTTCTTACTTCTCAGCTTCCAGACTTGACGATCTAGAATAGCAACGGGTTCTTTTTCATATGTCAAAAAGTCTTTCACATAGATTTCCTCTATAGGTAACACCAAGGAATGGTCCCCAATACACTTTTTCAACATAGACACATGGAAAACGGGATGTACAGAGCCTAAACTCATGGGCATTTCCAATTCATAGGCAACACTACCTATCCTTCTCAAAATCAGGTATGTTCCTATAAAATGAGGACTAAGTTTCCCCTTCTTTCCAAAACACATGACCCCCTTCATAGGGGAGACTTTGAGAAATACCCAATCACCAACCTCAAATTCTAACTCTCTTTTTCTAACACCGGTATAGGACTTCTGACGACTCTGAGTTGTCTTAAGTCGTTCTCTAATGATTTTCACCTTCTCCATTACCTGATGTACAAGATCAGGCCCAAATAACCACGTTTCACCTACTTCATACCATTTAATCAGAGATCTATACCTTCTCCCATAAAGTACTTCAAAAGGAGCCATCTTAGTGCTGGCATGGTAACTATTATTGTAGGCGAATTCTATCAATGGCAAATGATCTAGCCAACTACACTTAAAGTAAATTACACAGGCCCTCAACATATCCTCCAGTTTCTAAATGGTGTGTTCAGCTTACCCATCGGTCTGAGGGTGGAATGCAATACTCTAGTTCACTTGGGTACCTAAACCCCTCTGAAAAGATTGCCAAAACTACAAAGAGAATTGCGTAGCTCGATTGGACATAATTGATATTGGTGTCCCATGCAAGTGAACTATTTCCTCAATGTATAGCTTGGAATAATCATCTCCCGATTAGTTAATCCTCACCGGCAGAAAGTGAGCTGACTTGGTCATCCAGTCCACAATTACCCAAATGGAATCATATTGGTTTCGGGACCACCGAAGTCCCTTGATTAAGTCCATATTGATCATCTCCCACTTCCATATAGGCAAAGCTATCTCTTGAGAAGTGCCACCTGGTCTCAAATGTTCTACTTTAACTTGTTGGAAATTCAAATGCTTAGAAACAAAATCAGCAACATCACATTTTATATTATTCCACCAATAAATAGCTTTAAGATCACGGTACATCTTAGTAGAGCCTGGGTAAACCATATACCTCGAAGTGTGAGATTCATCAAGGATCCTCCCTCGCAAACCATCCACATTCGGTACACACAGCCTGCCTTGGTACCTCAAAATACCATCATTGCCAATTTCAAATGCCATCACCTTCTGTTGACCCATATCTTTCTTAATCTGCACCAAGATAGGATTCCCGACCTGTTTTTTCTTTTCCGCACATAGGAAAGATTTAGCTACTTCATGCACAACTACTCCTCCATCTTTGGAATCTAAAAGTCATACCCCTAGATTTACATGTTGGTGAATATCTTTCAGCATCTCCCTCTTTCTTTCCTCAACATAAGAAATACTGCCCATAGATAATCTGCTAAGGGTGTTGGCCACAACATTCGCCTTTTCCAGATGATAGTGCAGTATCATGTCATAATCCTTCAACAGTTCCAGCCAATGCCTCTGTCTGAGATTCAGTTCTTTCTGCGAGAAAACATACGGCAAAGTTTAGTGGTCAGTAAATATATCAACATGTACCCGATAAAGATAGTACCGCCATATTTTAAGTGCAAACACAACAACCGCTAACTCCAAGTCATGAGTGGGGTAATTTTGGTCGTGCACCTTCAACTGCCTAGATCATAAGCTACCACCTTGCCATACTGCATAAGTACACATCCAAGTCCCACTGGGGATGCATCACAGTAGATAACAAAACCCTCTGTACCCTTGAGAAGGGTTAAAATAGGTGCAGTAGTCAACTTGTCTTTCAAATTCTCAAAACTATTCTCACAGGTGTCAGACCGCACATATTTCACCTTTTTCCATTTCAACCTCGTAAGTAGAGCAGCTATGGTAGAAAAAATCTCTACAAACCTCCGGTAATTCCCCGCCAAACCTAAGAAGCTCCAAATATCGGTTGGAGTCGTGGGTCTGGGCTATTTTCTTAATGCCTCAATCTTTTAGGGATCAACTTTAATTCCCACACTAGACATAATATGCCCCAAGAAAGCAATTGCATTAAGCTAGAATTCACACTTGGAAAATTTTACATACAATCTATGATCTTTGAGGGTCTGAAGAATAATTAGAAGGTGATTGGCATGTTCCTCCTCACTCTTAGAATAAATCAAAATATCGTTAATGAAGACTATGACAAATAGATCTAAAAACTGACGGAACACCCAATTCATTAGGTCCAAGAAAGTCGCAGGGGCGTTAGTCAATCCAAAGGATATAACTAAGAATTGATAATGGCCATATTGGGTTCGGAAAGCTATTTTAGGAATATCAGCCTCCCTAACCTTTAACTGATGATACCCCAAATGAAGGTCTATCTTTGAAAAATACCTTGCACCCTAAAGTTGGTTAAAGAGATCATCAATTCTAGGAAGGGGATATTTGTTTTTGACAGTGACCTTATTCAGCTGACGGTAGTCTATACACATGTGGAGGGAACCATCTTTCTTATCCACGAAGAGTATAGGTACACCCCAAGGAGAAACACTAGGATGGATAAAGCCTTTGTCAAGAAAATTTGTTAGCTGATCTTTCAACTCCTTCAATTCTGCAGGAGCCATTCTATAGGGCGAAATAGAAATGGGATGGGATCTGGCAATAAATCAATACCAAAATCTATCTCCCTATCAGGTGGTATTCTAGGGAGATCATTGGGGAAGACTTTTGGAAAATCATTAACCACAGGGACAGACTGAAGAGAAGGACTTTCGATATTTGAATATTTAACCTAAATAAGATGATGCAAACAACCTTTAGAGATGAGGTTACAGGCTCTGAGGTAAGATATAAATTTCCCTCTAGGTGCTAAAGAATTCCCCTCCCATTCTATCACCGGTTCATTCAGAAAAAAGAAGGTAACCTTTTCAGTTCTACAGTCTAGCGTGGGACAATACGAATGGAGCTAGTCCATTCCTAAAATAACATCAAAATCAACCATATCAGGCTCTACGCGACCAACTATGGTATCACAGCTACAAATGGACACAACATAATTTTTATATATCCTCCTAGCCACAACAGAATCACCTATAGGAGTGGAAAAAAAGAAAAGTTCTGCAATAACTTTGGGCTTAAACCCAAAAATGACTGCCACATATGGGGTCACATAAGACAAAGTAGACCCAGGATCAAGTAATACATACGCATCACGGGAGAAGATTTGTAACATACCTGTGACTACATCTAGTGAGGACTCTACCTCCTGGCGATTGGACAAGGAAAATAACCGGTTGTGACCTCTCCCAGTAGCCGAAGTAGCGCTTTTTGGAGGTGATGGTGAAGCTGAGGAATTAGATTGTGACTTACCTCCCCCAACATTACCTCTCGCTGTTGGGCAATCTCTCTGAATATGACCTGGCTGGCCATAAGAATAACATACCATTGTGCCAAATTGACATATTTCTGGGTGGTGCCTTTCACACATGTTACATCGAGAGTAGGACCTAGCAGGTTACGCCATACTCCCTTGCGACTCCGTACCCTATACTCTCGATCCATGGCTAGGCTGAAAATTCTAAAACCTCCGATCAGCTGGGGGTCTGGGCACAGGTGCATTGGCTGTAGGCTAAGCATTACTCTAGACATTTTCTTCAGCCACGTGTTACCCCAATTATCGTCTTGGAGCTGACTGTAGTTATGGTCTGCTAGTCTGGCCTTCTTGGCCTGTCTATCTTTCTTTCTTGCTTCAACAACCCTCTTTTTCTGATCCTCGACCTACTGCATGTGGACGGACAATCTGGAGAGATCCATATCTCTGTTCAACTTTCCCCCTTTGCACTCCAACACCAAGTCATTAGAAAGACCGGACACAAATTCCCTCATGTGGGCACTCATGTTTCCCACCAATTCTGGAGCATAATGGGATAGTTGATTGAATTTTAGAGTGTACTCTTTGATGCTTATCTTCCCTTATTTCAAATTCATGAACTCTTCAGCCTTAGACTCCCTCAACTCTTGGGAAAGAATAGGTCCAGGAAAGCTTCCACAAATTCACCCCACAAAGAAGGCTCAACATTTTCACCCCTCGAATCTTCCCACTCATTGTACCACTAATTTGCTACCTTCTTCAATTGATAAGCTGGTAGTCAACCCCTTCTACTTCATCCATATGCATTACTCAAAAAATCTTCTCCATCTCGTCCATAAACTCCTGTGGATCCTCCTCCACCTTCGTACCCATAAACAGGCGAGTTCAACCTCATAAACTGACCCACCCGTGTAGTCTCGAATGCACCAGATGCAAACCCAACATCCTCCAACTATCGAGTCTGTGAATCCACAACTTGTGCAATTATATGCATCGATTGTCTGAACTCAACATTTGATATCTCTCTCTGGGGAGGTTGGATGTGGTTTGCCCCAGATCGGGGAGCCTTAAGTGCCCTAGGTGGGCTGGTCTGGACAAGAGGGATGATTGGAGCAACAACAAATTCAAGAGTGTGATCCCTATTATGTATCCTCATCCCATGGGCATAACAGACATCTTTAGTTTGGGTATTATGATCATTGGAGTGATGTGGAGGCATGATAGCTTTTCTAGAGCACAAGAGACCATTGGTTAGGGGACTTTTAGACTCTACAACATGAACTAAATTACAAAGAAGGGACACATTCCTAAAGACCTAGTACCCTCCAGCTTATAAGTGTGGCGTGCTACATATACATAAATAGGACTTTACCCGACGCGATTTTACAGAAACCCTGGGACCATGAACCATACTCTAATACCAAGTTTGTCACGACCCGAGTTGAGAACCTGGCTATTACGAGCATCCCAAACCATATAGGATCGGGTGCCTATAACGCCCCAAAAAATAGGTCCCAAAGCGTCACACCGTGCTTGAGGCTACGAGTAGCCCCAAGATAACCCTTTGAGCCATTTTCATTCAGTTCAACACAAATCAATGGGGTTTCCATAAATAACCCTCAAATATCAACAGAGTAATTATCATCCAAGAACAAAAGAATTTCAGAAAGATAACAAAATACTACTTATTAGTCAACTCCCAACATCTATACTAGTCTGAAAAGCCTTTAAGAAAATCAATAAAACCAACGAGCCATTGAGACATACCCCAACTGACTCATACTCAGTTATCAAATGTAAACAATTTCGTGAAACTAATATCAGACATCACGTCCTCGGAACATGAGGACTCACCACAACAGAGGATGTAGAACAGCGTGCCCAAAAAATCACTGTCGAACCTGGAACTGAGCACCTGAACCTACATTCTGAGAAAATGCA